>NC_135536.1:39086661-39387911 GCF_045843805.1 Urocitellus parryii
AAGAATGTAAATCTCTGTCTCATTCCAAAGCTTTTGTCTTTTAATCACCCTCTGCCACTACCATGTCTGTCCACCCAGTAGGCTACTGGGTCCATAAGGGAAAAATCTATATCTTTAAACTACATTTTTAGACTACAGCAACTTGCATAGCATCTACTCCATATCAGACATTTCTGAATGTTCCTAGAATTAAATATTAATGATGCAGAGAAAAACAAACTAAATAGGCTTATAGAATTAAAGCACATTTATCAATAGAAAAATCCAAGATATAAAACAAAGGAAAAGCAGGCAAAAGCTAAGGACACAAAACATCATTCCTTTTCCTAGACATGTAGTAGGTTTACTTTGATTCACTTCTGTCAGCTGGATTCAAGATAATATTCCCTCACTATTTTGCTAAAAGCCATGCAATCGACTTCTTTTTTTTCTTTTTTTGAGTTTGAAATAGCCAGCCTCCTTTTCCTCTGAAAAGTCTTCTCCTGAAGCAAAACCCTCCCTCCTGCAGCAAAGCCTCTCTTCTAGCTTTGTTCTACCAGTTGTTTGTTCTACTAGTGTCAGTCCCTTTGAGTTTCTCTCTGGATCAGATCTAGAACCAATAACTCCCCCTTCTTTTGAATGGCTGAGCTAGTGTCCATCTCAGTTGCACTTGTTATGTTGGGGGCCTCTGCAGTCCTGTCTTTTATCTCAGCTATTTCAATAGCCTCCTCCAGCAAAAGCTGGTTGAATTCTTAAACAGGTTGAGTTTCTTTTTTTTTTAAAGGTGAGGTTATTTTGGTACAGGACAAATATCTTCCATAAAAAGTAAGTCATTTTACTATAAGCGAGTCAACTCCATAAGCAAGTCAACTCCATAAGCAACACAGACATAGGACTCAACTTCAGTGATAAGCAGGTGATGAATCCAGTAATTCTGCATTTAAGATACTGAGAAAGTCTTGAGCATATTTCAGACCAACTGCCTATTTGGTGAAGAAATCCCTATTATAACAAACTGGGACTTAGTAGTCCATGATGAAAACCTTTCCTGTTTTGAAAGAAGAATCTAGTGCTGTGTTGGGTGCAGAGCTGCCTCAAATTAAACCGAAGTTTGCTTCTCTTGAAATTTATGACTCATTCTTTTAAGTAATGCTTACCGATTGCTCGATTACTGGCAGTGTGCTATGTTCGAGGATTTCTACTTATTTATCTACTAAAACTAAATGCAATAGTTCTGCCCAATTGTCCACGAAATTACATGAGAAGTCTGAAAGAAAGAAGGTGGAGAGTCCACTGGTGGGAGCATTAGGATGCAACATGTTGTCATGGAAGGAGAAGGTGAGGAAACATCATTTCCACATCCTAAAATAGAAAGCCATTATGCATCAAAGAAGAGTAGGAATGGAGAAGACATGCGGGTGTAGGTGGTCCGTGGCCTGGGTTGAGCGTAGATAGGATGGTGAAAGCCAGATGCAATAAGTTAGAGATGAGCTATAAGATCAGAATGTGTGTTGAAATGGAAGCAAAATAAATCTTTGCATAATTATAGATCTTGAAATAGACACATTTCACAACTTTCCTCCATCTCTCTTTTCCACATAGTAGCTATTTTTCATTTGTTTGGTAGGGCTAGCCCTACAAACTGTCTCCTGCATCTCCCTCATTCCTCACCCCCCACCCACCAAACCCCATGGATATTGGTGGAGTCTGAAATTAGCAGGGCAGCAGGTGGAGATAGGACACCATGTTGCCAGCCCACCAGGACTGCCTTGTCACACAATGACAATGACACAGCTTTGTATAATCTACTCAGCAGTCCTCCTCCCTCTTCTGTTACAGAAATAGATGCAGATAAAATGTTCTTATTGCCACCAAGTAGGAGTGGCTTTCACAGAAAGCAAGTACTTTTACATAATTCCTTTCAGGAAAAAAAAAGATGATTAAAGATCCAGTGTGTAAAATCAACGTCATTATTTTTGGTAATAGCTTCTCAGATCTAAAAAAAAAAAAAAATTTACATCCTAGATATTGGATCATCCCTAGTGGCATGAAAACATATTACAGTGCTAACTTTCTTTATCTACTATCTTTATTTATCTTATTATTCATCTTTATTACCTATATCAAAGTTCCTTACCTTATTACCCCCCATCTGTGACTGTAAGCATAGATGAAGTTATTAAGTCTGTGTTTCTATAATTATATTTTATTGTATTTTCTCAAACTTTTCATACCCTCTTGTCCCCTCAGCCTACTCCATTTAAGCCGTTCCAATGAACCATTTCCATTGAGTTCATGAATGACATAGGTGAGTACTTCTGGTTTTTTTCTTTTAACTCAAATTTAATTCATTTTAATCATAGTAAGTACTGCTATGGTTTATTCTCTCTGAGATTTATCATGAAATTTGATTGCTTTTGCACAGTACTGGAAGGTGAGCCGAGTGGGAGGTATATCTGTATTGTGAGGTAGAGCCTCCTAGGAAATGGATTAACTCTTATGGGAGTTTGGCCCATCTGCTTCCACATGCATCTGCTTCCCTTCTGCCTTCTGTCAAGAGCTGAAGCAGTATCAAGCTCTCACCAGATGTAGCCACCTGATATTCCCAACCTCCAGAACCACAGGCCAGAATCAACCTCTTTTCTTTATAAGTAACCCAACCTCAGATATACTTTTATAGCAACACTAAACAGACAAAGACAAGTATTAGTGCAATAACATTAAAAAATGTAATGGCAAATGAAATGTTCTCCCTAACTTCAACCTTGTAACCTAATTCTTATCCTTATAGTAAATTTCTATGCAATAATTTTAGCCATGCATCTAGAAATATTTAATACATGAATTTCTTTTTACATTTTCTTTAAATGCTCCCATGAACTCTGCTGCTCATTTCTTTTTTTCATTTATTATATGTATTATTTGAATGTCTGTGTCCGTCTAGAATTCACATGTTTAAATCCTACCCCTCCCCTAAGGAGATGGTGTTAAAAGAATGAGTCTTTTGTGGGTTTTGGGGTTAAGAGGGCAAAGCTTTAATATTAGTACCTTTTTAAGGATTTGTACCTTTCCATAAGTTCAAGACACAGGTAGAAGGGACTATGAACCAGGAAGTGGTCTCGCCAGATATGAAATCTTCCTGCACTTTATTTTTGGATTTCTCAGCCTCTAGAACTGTGGAGAAATAAAATTTCTTCTGTTTAAATGTTACTCAGTTTATGGTTATTTTGTTATAGCTGCCCGAAGAGACTTGGACACTTTTCATTGGACATTATTCCATACATGTACATAAGAAAAACTTCTTACAATCCCTTCTTCTATTGTGTGTTTCTACATAATATTCTTCTCCTTTTAGTAAACATTTTAGTATTTTTAGTCTTTTGCTATTACAAGTGATTCTATAATAAATAACTTGTACATATGTCATTTCACATATGTTGGAGATTGTAAATTATTTTGAAATAGAATTGCTAGCTCAAAGGATACGTGTATTTTTTATCTTTGCTATATATTGTTAAATTGCCCTTAGTATAAAGCATGCCAGTTAAATTGTTGCCTAACACATTTATCAACATGATGTGCTGTCAATCTTTTTGATGTTCCCCATTCTAAGAAATGCCATCTCACTACCATTATAACTTGAGTTTCCCTTATCCTGAGTGATTTTGTGCAGCTATTCACATACTTAAGAGCCAATACGTATTATTTTCTGTGAATAATACATGCATTCTCTTTCCCGATTTTCTTACTGAACTTTTGGGTCATTGGATTACTGATTGCCTAACATTCTTATATAGTAGAAAAATGTCTTCTTTCTATGAGTTGCAAATATTTCTTCCAACTTATCTTTTATGTATTTTCCTTTTTATGGTGTTATTTCCCATGATTTTAAAAATCTTTGTTGAGGTAAATGTATTAATCATTTCTCTTATGATTCTCTGAGTCTTATTGAGAAAATGTTTCCTTGAAATAAGATTATGTAAAGAAAATCCCTCAATGATTTTGTCTTTTACCTTAATGTTTCATTTTACCAATTTGCCTAGTCGGATTTTTCTCTTTATTTTTCATTTTCAGAATATTGCTGATAATTCTTGCTTATTTATTTTTTCACATAAAATTTAGAATCATATTGAATGTTTTCTAAAATAATTGTGCAGTTTTTATTTAGATCCTGTGAAATTTCTGGGTTAATGTAGGGAGATTTTGATGTTCATCTTATCATGATGAATTATGTTATGTATTCCCATTTGCTGAAGCCTTTTTCTCAGTAGCATTTCAAAAATATTTATTGTTTCTGTAGTTTTCCATTTGTTTTGTTTTGTTTTGCTAGTGATGGAACCCAGGAACTCAGGCATGCTTGGTGAGAGCCCTAATACTGAGCTATATCTTCAGCCCCTAAACTTTTTAAAAATATAAAACCTACTCATATCTTATTGATCATATGCTCAAATACTTTATTATATTTATTGCTACCATAAGTGTAATTTTTTGTTTACATTTTTTAATTTACCATTTGAAGTAAATAAAACATTCAAATGCTAATGTGAAGTTTTACATATTGATTTTATTCAGAGACAAACTATTGAATTGTTTTATTAATTGTATCTATATTGTGATGGAATTCCCTTTGGTATTGTAGGTATGAAGGTCTATCACTTGTTATCAATGGCGGTTTTACCTCCTTCCAAGTTCATATACCTTTTTCTATGGTCTAAATGTGGTTTGTCACTGCTAGAATTCAAATTGAGACTTCATTCCCCAGTGAAGCAGTACTGGGATGGTGGATACTTTAAGGAAGACAATTGGTCATGAGGACACCACCCTTGGAAGGATCAATTATTGTCTAGAAGAAATGGAATAGACCTCAAGAGACTAAATTAGTTACCCTAAGAGTGAGACCATCCCACATTCTTGGCCTTTTATGCATAAACCATTTACTACATTCACACACTCTTCTGCCATGTTATGCTGCTCACCACAAGGCCCTCACCAGAAACTGCTGTCAGTGCCATGCTCTTAGACCACCAGAACTATACATAAGCTAAATGAACCTCTTTTCTTTATAAAATACCCAGTTTCAGGTATTTCATTGTAACAACACAAAATGAACTAAGGCAATTCTATTTTGATTTCTCTTACCTAATTTCTTAGCCTAATGTTTTAGGACAATGCTAAATAATAATAGTGTTAGTGAACATACTTGCCATATTCATAACTTCGTGATCTAACTCATATTATTTTCAGATTAAGTATCATAAAATTTATCATGATGACATTGGTATATTTTATCATGTTAGGAAAACATCATGTATCCTATGCTATTTTTATCAAGAATATTTAAGGACATGAAAATGTTACCTACTCTGATTTAATCATTACATACTATATACATGTATCTAATTATACTATAGCTGATATATTTGTGCAATTAAAATAATAATTAATAAAAATAAAATAAAGAATGGGTATGAAAATTCATTCAAACATTAATATTTATGATTTCATGACTTTTTTCACATTTTATGAATTCATATACTTAAACATGTTATGAGGTTTTTTTAATGTCTTACTTCTAAATATTTAGTATAACCCCGACTTTATCATCGTATTGTGCTAAGACTTTTACAACAACAAAGACAACTTTCATGAAAGATCTCCATGCTTCACTGCATTTTTTTTTTACATCAATGCCCATACTTCTATTTCCAATTATTCTTAAAAAAATCAACCACTTTTGCAAAATATGTAGAAATTCAGTTAAAATATTAAAGTATTTATTACAATATTATTAACTTCGTAATGGAGCTGGGAAAAATGAAAATCCTCATTGGTCAAATGTTATGATAAAGGTCAGAAGGTAGAGGACAGGGTCCATGTATGCATGGGTGCTTAGCTGTCTCGTTTGGTAATTTTCAAGTTTTTTTTCTGATATTAAAAGAAAGCATTTTATTGACGCTGCTACTCCTCTGATCATTATTTAATATAAGAACTATAAGATTTAAGAGAATCGTAAACTTTGTTTTCTTACATAGTTTGTTACTTTATCTGACCATTGATAAAGTTAGTATATAGAATGATTTTTCCTCTTTCTCATTTTCTCTCTCCTTCACCATCAATTTGGGCAGATTATCCATACATTATCTTTCTTAGGATTTCAATTTTTCTTTTAAATTGTTTTATACTTCTGTTACTTGATTTATCGATTTTATGTGTATATTTTACCCCATGGCTACACATTATTTTTAAAAAACCACTTTTTTCTTTCATGTACATACTTTCCCCTTCCTTCCTACTTTTCAATGACTTATTTATTGTCAAGATTTATGTCAATTGCTTTTTACTCTGTAACTATAGCCTCCACATTTGACAATCAATTAGTCTCGAAATCCTCTTTAATATTCCAATCACAGCCTCAATCACAGTCTTACAATTCTATTTTAGTCCTACATTCTTAATTCCCTTGTCCGGGATTTTCACTGTAGTTTTCTATTCATCTACTTTCTTAGTATGCATTTTTAATTAACACATATTGAATTATACATATTAATGGGATTCGATGTTATATTTCCATCCATGTATGTAACATGCATTGATTATGTCCATCTACCATTCTTCAATCCTTCACAAACCCCAGGAACTTCAAGTCCCTAGTAATCACTGTTCTACTTTTGGGTCCACTGTTTCTTAGATTACATATGTAAGAGAGAACATGTAGTACCAAACTTTCTGCCTGGCTTATTTCACTTAACATAATGTCCTCCAGTTCCAACAACTCTGTTTAAATGACAGGATTTCATTATTCTTTATAGGTCAATAATACTCTATTTTTCACCATAGACCATGTTTTTTAGACACTTTGGGAGTAGTAGGATTCATTATGCCATATTGGTACACGTAGATAGCATTACTTGATCTAGCTCATTCCTCAGCACCTTTCCTCCCTCTCCACTCCTTCCTCCCCACTCTGCTTGTTCTGTTCTACTGATCTCCCTTCTATTATTGCTACTGATATTTTAATTAGCATGTTATAAGTATATGTGCACATATATGGTCAATCATGGTATATTGTCCACAGACATAGCATAATTTGGTGGATTTTATTCCCTAGTACTTCCACATGCCCTTCTCTCCTCACTCCCTCTCTGTCTCCTTACTCTACTCTATTGGTCTTCCTTCTCTTTTTTTTATAAGATCCTCTTCCTTTTTTTATTATTTCTTTTTAGTTACACATAACATTAGGATTCATTTTTACATGATTTGCTCTAATTCAGTCCCCAGTACTTCCTCTTTCACTCTCTTCCTCCCTCCATCCATTTCCCGTTCTCTGCTCTACTGAGCTTTCTGCTATTTACTTAAAGACTTCTTTTAAAATTAATGCCTTGTGGATATACATAAAGGTGAGATATGCTGTGGTATATTCATATATGCCTATAGGATAGTTAGGTCAGATTCATTTCACTGTTCTTCCCTTCTCCTTTCACTACTCCCTCTTGTTCAATTCCCTTCTTCCCCTACAGTCATCTTTCTTTTTTGATGGAATTAGCCCCCACATATTTTTCTCCCCCACCCCTATTTCAAACTAGATTTGCATATCAGAGAAAAGATTTGACCTTTAACTTTCTGGCTCTGGTTTTTTTTCCACTTAGCATGATGATCTCTAGTTTCACCCATTTACTGGAAAATGCTGCAATTTCATTCTTCTTTATATGGCTGAGTAATACTCCAATGTGTATATATAACACATTTTCTTGATCCATGAATTTGTTCAAAGGAGCCTAGGTTGGTTCCATTGCTTGGCTATTGTGAATTTTGGTTCTGTAAACTCTGATGTGGCTGCATCCCTATAACATGCTGATTTTAGACCTTTTGGAGAGGAGTGGGATAACTGCCGCATATGGTGGTTCCATTCTAGTTTTTTGAGGAATCTCCATGCTGCCTTTCCAGAGTGGTTGCACTAATCTGCCGTCCCACCAACAATGTTCGAGTACAACTTTTCCCCCACATTCTTGCAAACATATATTATTATGTGTATTCTTGAAAATTGCCATTCTGACTAGAGTGAGATGAAATTTTAATGCAGTTTTGATTTGTGTTTTCCTGATTGCTAGGAGTTTCAACATTTTTCATGTGTTTATTGGCCATTTGTATTTCTTCTTTTGAAGAGTGTCACTTTAGGGGCTGGGGATGTGGCTCAAGCGGTAGTGTGCTCGCCTGGCATGTACAGGACACTGGGTTTGATCCTCAGCACCATATAAAAGTAAAATAAAGATGTTGTGTCCACCGAAAACTAAAAAATAAATAATAAAAAATTCTCTCTCTCTCTCTCTCTCTCTCTTTAAAAAAAGTGTCAGTTTAGTTCTTCTGACTACTTATTAATTGTGTTATTTGTTTCTCTGGTGTTAAGTTTTTTTGAGTTCTTTATACATTCAGGAGGTTAATTTTCTATCTGAGGATTGGATGTTAAAGATCTCTTATTCTGTAGTTTCTGTCTTCATGGTCTTAATTTTTTCTTTTGCTGTGTAGAATCTTTTTAAATTTGAAGTCAGGCCAATATTGATTATTGGGGGGGTGGGGTTGTGTGTGCTTTTCCTAAAGTCTTGTTAAGGAAGTTGATTCTTGTGCCAAAATGTTGGAGTGTTGCCCCTGTTTTCTTCTAGCAGTATCAGTGCTTCTGGTCCAATACCTTGATCGTTGATTCACATAAAGTTGACTTTTGTGTAGACACCATGTTTTCTTTATCCAGTCCTCTGTTAACAGGCTGATGCCATATCTTAACTATTGTGACTAGTGCCACAATAAACATGAGCATAGAGGTATCTCTTTTTAGATATACCCAGGAGTGGGAGAGCTGGATGATATATGTGGTAGTCTTGTTTTGAAATTTTGTTGTTGTTGTTTCTTGTTTTTCTCTACCTTTTTTTCTTTTTCTTTTCTTCTATTTTTTTTTGACAAATTTTTTGACAACTTCTTCCTCTGTTGTCTCAGGCAGGCTAGACTTGAACTAACTCTCTCTTGCTTCAGCCTCCAAGGAGCTGGGATTAAAGACATGTACCACTGCACCCAGTGGAGAGGAGATTCCATACTGTTTTCTGTAGGAGTTGTACTAATTTACATCTCCACCAACAGGATATAAGAGTTTCTTTTTCTTCACATTCTTGACAGCACTTTAAAAAAAAAAAGTTATTCTAACTTGGGTGAGATTAAATCTCATTTTAGCTTTGATTTGTGTTTCCCTGAAGACTAATGACTAATGATATTGAGCAAGTTTTAAAATTTTCTTACTGGCTATCAGTGTTTCTTCTTATGAGAAGTGTCTATTCATATCATTTGCTCTATTCATCTCTTTTTACTGTTTTTTTTTGAAGATGTACACAACAATAGGATTCATTTTGACTTGATATCAATCTCTACTAGTGTCTTCAAGAAGAATTTGTGGTAATTCTATTATATTGCATGTTCAAAAATGTTTGTGCCTTTATCTTAGAAGACAGATTCTTCTCTGCTATCTTTGAGTATTGCACATTGACATAAAGAAGTCTAGTTCAGTGTTAACTAGCCAAAAATTACAGAATGTTTTAGGCTTGATTACAAAACAACCAGAACAGTTACTATTGACATTTGTACATATTTGGGAATACAAATTCTCTGTGGAGCTGTTTGTTACTGCTGCTGCTGCTGCTGCTATTGTTGAAATATTTACTCTTATATTATTTGTTTCTGTGATTTGCATATCTTAGATATACTGTACAATACCAAAAAGCAAATGATAATCAATGAATACTCAAGCATTATACATGTACTATTTGGGACAAAAACAAACTCCAGTCCCTCTGGAATTCCTGCTGTTAAATCAGTGGTAACTAACCTGTGGTTTCTCTCATGGAGATCTCACAAGCAGCCTGTCTGCACAGTGAGTCTATACTAAGCTAAGCTATGTCTGCTTTAGAACAGATAATATCTTTCTTCCACTGAAAATCAAAGATTATGAAACATTTGTAACATGAGTCAGTTTTATTTCCTTCCCTAAGTCACATGCTACATTGCTATGCTTCAGTGAATCAGTGGAGATCTTTCCTTTAATTACTAAGGAAATTGATTTGTATTCTAGCATCTCCAAAACACATTGCATGAAAACTGTGCCTTCAATGCCTATGGACTCACTCTTCTGGACATGATTGTTGCCTACATACCTAATAGTCTCTGATGAGATGTCAGTGAGCTGTAAAATCTTTAGCGAGAACAACTTTTTTTTTTTTTTAATGATGTCAATGAATTTTACTGAGTACTAAGAGCCTGGCATTGTACTTAAGCCCTTTAACACATTTTATGGTTGAAGGACTTAGCATATTTAATTCCCAAAACAAAAATAGGACAGGTACTGTCACTATTCGCATTTTACAGAGGTGGAAATTGAGCACCAGAAAAATTAAATAACCCATTTAGGATCACACAGCTAGGGAGTGCAGAGCTATAATCTAAAGCCAGGGCTTCTGATTCTACAGCCACCAGCTAGTGCCTGGGATGACAATGTCACTAACACACCCTCCAGAACATATACAAGGGGTGTTTTGACTTATCAAACCAAAGATTTACTCCATTTCTTAACAACATTAAAATTACATTTAATACAGTAAAATCAGGGTACTTCATTTAGAACAATAATTTAGTACTTTCAGTTGGTTGAATTTTTCATTCTTCAATCTATTTGGGCACAATATAAATATGTCTAATAAGGTGGTTAAAGAATGAAAGGTGGACACTCCCCTGCCCCATACGCACTTACAGACTATAGATTGGTGGCACAAATTCTAGATCTGTGCAAAGCTGGTTTTATGCCTCAGGTGATGTAGAAGGCAGGACTGTGTTTAGTTTGCTCTCACCATGCTCTTTGGGAAACTGTAGTAACAGCATCATTATCATATTCTCATGCTTCTCAACTGAGGGCATGATAAAGTTGCTGTGAGTATAATTTCTTCTTGGAGAATAAAACTTTTGCCTCTTCTCTAGTAAATTTGCAAAAATGAATAAAAACAAAACAGGAGGAAAAAATAAGGGAGTTGTTCTGAAAAATATGCTCCAATAAAGAAAAGTTAAAAAAAAAGAACATTGTTATGAGCTGAAGAGTAATATGTTTGAATAAATATTTATGTATTTTCCACAGTTTTCTTGTTTATGCTCCTGCATGTATCTTGCAGGCAGTTAAAGAAACAACTATAAATCATAAATAAGAAATAAAATGAACTCTATGAAGGTCTCTGATTACTCCATTACTGAAATCCAGCTTAGCAATCATTTCTTTTCCTTCCCAGTATATTACTGTAAGCAATCAAAAAAAAAAAACTGTAGGATTTATAGAATACATTTAATATGAATGAAAATAGGACCATATACAGAACTAGAAAGAAATTAATTCATACTTCCTTTCAGCAAAAAAAAATGGTATGTTGGGAAGACAACATCTTTCTAAGGACAAACTCTACTGAAGAATTTAAAATAATTTGAGACAAATGACACAGGGAGTTTCTGTGGGCTATGAAACAAATCAGATGTTGATGGACTAAGCATTTTGATATCTTTTCTATTGTTGATTATTGTGTGAACTTTGGGAGGTCATTTTACCCTGGTTGCTTTAAATGATAAAGGTGATTAAGTGAGTGTGAGCCAGTCCAACTGAGAGAGTGACAAAAACAAGTCTACCAGAAGCTGGGTATAGTGACACAAGCCTGTAATGCCACCTACTTGGAATGTTGAGGCAGGAGGAACACAAATTCAAGACCAGTTCCAACAACTTAGCCAGGCCCTGTCACAATCAATCAATCAATCAATCAAGTCTGGGGATGTAGTTGAGTGCCCCTGGATCAATCCCAGCACTGAAAAAAAAAAAAAAAAAAAAAAACCAAAAGGAAACCAAATCTACCAAAAACGAAAATATGTGGTTTTGGCCAAGAAAAGCCTTTTGAAAATAGTTTGTAAGAACTACAGAGTTTTCATATCCTAATTGCTACCACAAACACACACACACACACACACACACACACACACAATAAAACCCAATTCTTCCCTTCATCCACTTACATTTGGCCAAAACCATAACTTTATTATTTGTTTCCCCCAGTTTTACAGAGGAAATGTCTATCCTTTGTGTCAGAGAACCTTCTAGACTACTTTACTTCTATAATTTCCTGTGACCATCCGGACACACATCTCATCCATTGCAGATATTCACTTTCCAGTTTTAATGCAAGAAACCAAGTGACTCACAAACCATAATTCTGGATTATCACTTTATAAAAACTTGATCTAGTATTAATCAAAGATTAAATGTAATTTTTAAGTCTATTCAAAATGCATAAGAACACCTGATCATGCAAGATGATTCCAATGTTACTTATTGTGGAAATAAAATTTCAAATAAATTCCAGTTATTGTCAAAATGTATTTTGAAAGTAACTGAATATTGGCTCTGTTTTTGAAAAATAAATCAAGGCTTCTTGAGTCAGTTCACAGCAAGGTGGAAACTAATATCTATTTTTCTCAAATGTGTTAGAAAAGGCCACCAGAAACTATGTTAGGGGGCTAAAATTAGCCATTGTAATAAAGCATGAGGCAACACTGTCATGGGCTGTCACTGTGTTCCAATATAGGATATGCTTTGATGGGATTCGGTAGTTTTTATGAGTTGGAGTCTTTTGAGCAATGTTTTTTTTTCCCCTTTGCCTAGGTATTTAATGCAAAATAACTAACTTCATAGACTTAGTGCTTTTTAATTAAGTATTTGGTATAATGTAGGCACAGTCTTTATATAATTATTAAGGATACACAAACCTATCAAGTATTTATGGAAAGTATGATTAATGTGCCATGTGTTTTTCAACTAAATCTTAAGTTTTATACATAAGAGTTTATGAACATCTCTTTGAGTAAAAAAACAATTTAAGATATGATTGATTAGTCAAAACAACTATGCCAACTCAGAAAATTTAAAATCAATGTGGCAAACTTCATTTGTTACACAATAGGAAAAAAAAGAGTGCCTAGTAAGGAATAATATTAAATCCCACATCAAAGTCATTGAAATAAAGATCTTCAGTGAGTCACTATAGAAGAAAATATTACTAATAATGTTCCCTGGAGATTTTTAAAAAAACAAATACATTCATCTGCTGAATTGAGTGATAGTCTTCTCTAGAAACTGAATGGTCTTGAGTTTTATGCTATGAATTCTCTGCTAGTTAAAATTACAGTACAATTTCATTAATGGTGGACACTGTGAACACATCTTATCTACAAAAGCTCGATTTGTAAAGAGTTATTGCAAGAGGTGTATGAATTCTTGTGTAAAAGTTTTGAAGACTAAATAAATCACACAGATATTTATTGCAATTTTAAAAATATATCTAAACATTATTGTTTTATATAGCAAAGGTTTAGGGCTGGGGGAGTAGTGCATTTGCCCAGCATGCATGAAACACTGGGTTCAATCTCCAGCACTGCAAATATATAAATAAGTAGTAGGAATTCATTTATACATGTCTTACAGAATCAGGGCCCCCAAATTATATACTCTTACATCTCTCAGCCTCCACTACAGATTGATTTGTGTCCTATTTCTAGGCAGGCCAATGGATGGATCATGGATTATGAACATCTCTTTAAATAAAAACAATTTACGATATGATCAATTAGTCAAAACAACTCAGAAAATTTAAAATCAGTGTGGCAAACTTAATTTGTTTTGCAATACAAAAAAAAAGAGTTCCTAGTAAGGAATAATTTTAAATCCCACATAAAAGTTATTGAAATAAAGAAGTGACATGGGTCACTTCAAGGTCAATACAGTTAAGTATACTCAGCACCTACTCCATTTCTCATTTCCGCTCTTGCCATGACCTTGAAGTCCTTGTCTTCTGAGATCACCTGACCCATACTATCTCCATATGAGTGAGAAAGTAACAATTTGGGTCAAGTAGAATAGGTTTCAGGTTTGTTTACTGCAACACTGAGAGTAAATTAAGCTGACCAGTAAGACAAATAACTGAAGTCACAAGTTATAGTTTTCCTATGTTTTCTCAATCTGTAATTAATAAAAGTATATGTAAGTACTACCACATAGGAGTTAGTGATTTTTTTAAAGAGGACTTTGTATTCTAAAACATCAAAAATATAGAACTGAAATATTCATTTAAAAAGATAAAGTGTACATTGCTTTTTTCTGAGGGAGGGTAACTAGATAGTTGAACCCAGGGGCATTTAACCATTGAGCCACATCCCCAGCTCTTTTTATTTTTTACTTTGAGACAGAGTCTCGCTAAATTGCTTGGGGCCTTACTAAGATGTTGAGTTACTGGCTTCAAATTTACAATCCTCCTGAGCCTTTGGATTATAGGTGTGTGTCACCACACCCAGTTTACATGTTGCATTTTACAAAATTGTATTATGGTACAGTTGTGTATATATAGTTGTGCATAAAAGTTCACATTTCTCTGATTGTCATCAATATAATATGTTGTAATAAGTGTTATTTGGTTCCATGTTGAAGCATTAAGAGGAAAATTTGATCAAAATTAAGGTATTAGCCAGCAAGTATATAAAAATATGCTTCACCAGAAAGATATAAATGTTGACAAGGATGTGGAGAAATTAGAAGCCTCACTATTGGTGGGATTGTAAAATGATGCAGCCATTATAGAAAATAAAATGATAGTACCTCAAAAAATTAAACATGGACATATTCCCCCAAAATTCAAAGAAGGATCTCAAATAGATAGTTATATCTTTATATTCACAGCAGCATTATTCACATTAGTCAAAAGGTGAAACCACCCATGTTTCTATCAACAGACAAAGAAAGCATGGTATTTGTTTATGATGGAATGCTATTATACAGCCATAAAAAGGCAGAAAATTTTGACACATGTGAGGCGGGGTGAACCTTGAAAACATTATTCTAAATGAAATAAGCAAGTCACAAAAGGTTAGATCACTTCTGTGAGGTGCCTGGAGTAGTCAAACTCATTAAGACAGAGAATATGATGGTGGTTTCTAGAGACAGGAGCAGGAGAGAATGGGGAGGTTTTTGTTTGTTTGTTTGTTTGTTTAATGGGCACAGAATTTCATTTCTGCAAGATGAAAGCACAGCAATGTGAATGGATTTAATATCACTGAACTATATACTTCAAATGGTTGACAATAAATTTATATTTTACCACAATTAAAAATAAAAAGAAGACAAAAATTCATGTGTCAGGATTAAATTAATTCAGTTTTGGTAAAAACAAAACAAAT
Organism: Urocitellus parryii; assembly: GCF_045843805.1. Taxonomy (NCBI): domain Eukaryota; kingdom Metazoa; phylum Chordata; class Mammalia; order Rodentia; family Sciuridae; genus Urocitellus; species Urocitellus parryii. The sequence continues at coordinate 39,101,926 of NC_135536.1, forward strand.
CTTTTGAAGAAGCCTTGATTTTACCAAATCACAAGGTGATTTCCTGAAGTATCCTCCAAATTAGTTCTGAACTATAGCTATGTAGCTGAAAAAAGAATAGAAAACAACTGTCTACTACTGTCTGTGTCTATGGTCGTTAAAGTTCTGAATTTAAAAAAGTGCTTTCTGAACTTAAATCCCAAAGTTTAAATCACAAGATACTTTTAATGAGTTAAAAACTATGAGAAATCAATAGAAAGGGGGGAAAGGCTCTTTAATTTTCATAAACCAGCCTTTCTTAATAATTTAACTAATGGACATTTTAGATTTTACATAATATATATTTACTCCTATGTGTCTAAATTTCTCTACCACACTATCCAAAATGCTAGAATAGCCTCTCCAAAATGACTTGTTAAATTATTACGTTCATTTTCAGTGTGTCTCATTGTTTTACACATGTTTACACTTATGCCTTGAACAGCAATCTGCCATACTTAAATCATCACAACAAACCTTTGACAATGTGTCATCACTATCAGGACTTTATGGGTAAGGAAACAGAGGTTCCAAGAGGTTAAGGAACTTGCCCAGGATTACATGATTAGCAAGTGCACATAGCTTGAATTTGAAGCAGGTCTGAGACTCCAGCATCAACCTCTATGCCGCCATTTATTTTAGAGCACTTTTCTTTTTTTTTTTATTGTTGGTTGTTCAAAACATTACATAGTTCTTGATATATCATATTTAAGCATAGGTCTGAGTCTTCCACAAACTATTCATTTTATAGGGAAAAGCCTACTCATTGTGATCGAAAACAAACACAAAAACCCAACAACTCCAAAAGAGATACTTGAACTTCCAAGTTTCCTAAAGCTAAAATTTCACTTTGAAACATTTAAAAATTAGTTAATAATCTCTGTTGACCTAAAAGTGGGAAAGAGATGGTGAAATATATTTTAAAGTACTATTATGTAGTTTAGAGCATGAAGTAACAGGGCTTTGGGTAAAGAACTGGGCTAGAATTCCACCACTAACCAGAATTTTTCTTACCAATATCCATCAACTTTTTTTATGCCTCAGCTTCATCCTCTGAAAATTGTGGAGAGAGACCAGACTTGCTTATCTCAAAGGTATCTTCCACCCAACTTACAACTTTTCAATGAAGGTGCCTAGTCGAAGATGAGCAAGGGTGGGGATCTCGAAACAATGGGAAGTATTCACTTTAAAAGTGATGCATACCAATTTCCTGTACTGAGTAAACCTCCTTCTTGCTGCATTTGTGCATAAGCATTTATTTCATTTAAATAAAAATTTATATGCTCAGATGATGCAGGGAGCAGAACAGCTCTCTCAGAAGGGAGAACATTTCAGAGGAAGTTCATTCTCCTGTGTTTCTGCTGCTGTTTGAGCCAATCAGTGCCTGAGACTTGGCTTGTAAAGGAGCTCTCCCTCCATCCAGAGTCCTGCTTCCTATGTGAGTGGCATCTCAGATGCTGGCCAATCTGCCCATCCTCAAAGATAGAAGAAAAGAGAGGGAATATAGTATGATAAAAGGAGACCAAATATGGAAACAAGAATAAAGGAATTAGAAAGAAATAGACAATTGGTCTTTTGCTTCTGAATTTCATATAGAATGGTTATGAATAGTAGAAAAGCCACAGAAAAGTTATGTGTGCCCCTCCTTGTCATATTTGTACTAATTCTACTCATGTGAAATGGAAGAAAAGCTAATAAAAGATAAACCATTGTGGGGTGGGGAGGTAGGTCAATGGTAGATGCTTGTCTAGAATGTGCAAGGCTCTAGGTTTGATCCCTAGAATCATAAAAATAAGAAACTACTGAGACAGATTATGCTTCTATACCATCACAGGGTTTCTATCAAGATGTCAGGTTCAAAGACAGGCACACAAAAACAAGGAAAATAGGATTCATGTGAAATATGACATATCAAAAAACTGGAATGGGATAACTGTAGGAAGCCAGTGTAATTTTCTGGCCCTAGGTTACCTTTGTGTAGGGAAAACTTTTCAATATAACTTATATTTGGATTGAAAATAATACTAATACTGCATAAAGTATCTGTCATAGTTAGATGAATATTTCTATAGTCTTCTTTACTCCCAAAATGTCACTGAAGATATTAATCCTGCTTATTGTGTTTTTTTTTTTTTTAGTCCTCTGCACCACCTCCTTCCATAACAGTGCATTTAAAATCCAAATGATAACACCCGTGTGGTCACCCATGCCTTGAAATCCCAATGACTAGAGGTTGAGGCAGGAAAGTCACAAGTTTGAGACCAGCCTGGGCAACTTAGTGACAATCTACCTCAAAATAAAATTTAAAGGACTAGGATATGGCTCAGTGGTAGAAGACCCCTGGGTTCCATCCCCAGCACCACAAAAATCAATCAATCAATCAATCAATAAAATTCATATGATACATATTCTTTCCCAAGTTTCAGCTGACACTTGACCACCTGACTGTATCTAAGTGGAAGTACAGCCTCCATGCTGCCTGGATCATAGTGATCCCTTGATTGAGTTGGTAGCCCCTGTATCATTCTCTGTCTTTTGCTCTGTTTTCCCGTACCTCCAGTTTTCTGTTTTTCTCTCTCTCACTTGCTATCTATTCTCCTTTTAACCTCGTCCTTTCCAAGGCCCCCTTCACTACAAAGACCTTGTCCCTACCTTCAGATTCTCATAGTTATGAATCTTGCCATGTCAGGTAACCATTTGCTCTCATGATTGCTCATTGACTACTTTCCACTCATCTGAATCAGGTTGTGTTTGCTTATTGGTCTAGTCTCTGAAGCTCACCTCATCTTTTTTTTCATTCACTTAGAGGGTTGCCACTTGTAAGCCAAGAACCTGGTAGAATCAACCCAGATTTTTGCTTCTGTTTCTGTTTTTATTTTCCTCTCTACCTCCTCCATATCAGGCATGGGAGTTTCCACTAGGAAAAATGCTTGCAAACAGGTAGCAAGCGTTCCTAATAATAAGTTCATGTCATTCTTACCAAAAAGAGAATGCGTCCTTTTCTCCTTTCATCTGACATGGTGTTAAAATAATTTCACACTGTTGCTTTTCCATATACCAGCAATGGAAAACAGGCTCAGGGATTAAGGTAATCTCTCACATAGCAGGAGACTTGTATTTTCTAGTTTTAAAAAGCAAATTCCAGGGTCCCAGTAGATGCCAAGTCATTTCTGAAATGTTAAGTCTTCCGATTGTATGAGAAATAGAAGCTTCATTCTTCAACCCCAGCCCTATTCTTCTCAGAGATTAACTGTTCAAGCCTTGAACAAGATCTCAAGAGTGAAATATCAACATTTCCAATAGTAAAAGAGTCAATAATTAATTCTCCTCTCTCTCTCTATGTGTGTGTACACACACACACACACACACACACACACACACACACACACACAAATCACGAAGGTCTGGGCCCAGGTTGAAGTAACAGGGACAGTTGCCATGACTCTTCTCTGTTGGGTGTTATGGTGATGGGTGATAAGTACACTCTCTGGCCTCCAGGGCTTCACCTGCTGTAACAGATTTCGAGTTCTAAACTGTTACACCCTAGGGTAGATGTTTTGCTTCCAGGAAAAGAAGTAAGAAATCACCAACCTTATAGACGAAGCACATGATATCAAGTGTTTTCTAAGTATGATTACTCCTCAGTGCATGTCAGAGTTACTATAATTGGATTTGTTCTTTCTATATAGGTCAATAGAAGCATAAATATTGACAAAAGAAAATAAATTTCTTCACCCATATGCCATTCAAGGACACCATTCTTTGGTGGAACAGTGAAGGACTCCAAGTAGACAAAGTCAAAATCAGAGATGCACACATTCATGTAGTATTGCTTGTTAACAGATACAGACAACCTCTCCCAAATAATTCTGTTGCAAAGAATTCTCTTTGAAATAAATTAGCCAAAGAAGAGAATGGATTAAGAAAAAAATGAAAGGAAATGAAAAGAATAGAAGAATAAGATGTTATAGAAAACAGATGAAAGAGTAACAAAAAATGCAGGAAGAAAGGTAGAGAGGGGAGGAAAGGAAAAAGATAAGAGAAAAACAGGAAAGAAAAAAATCTATCTGAAAGCCTTTTTTATATAGCACATAATTAGCACACTTTTATACATTTAAACTTTGATATCATGCTTTATTAGGGAAAATATGTTTATAAAAGCAAGAATCACTTTTTGCTTCTTTCAACCTGAATGAGTCTGATTTTTTTTTTTTTTTTTTGCCTTAGGAAGTACAGTACTAATCCTTCTAGTGTGTGAAGGTTTCTCTTGCCTGCCCCTCCAGCCAGTTGGAGTCAGTAACATCAATTCCACAAAAAGATCATTGAAGCATAAGAAGCTACTACTTTAGGCCATGTTCAGTGAACCAAGCAAGGTGAGGCATGACTGTAATTCCAACAACTCAGGAGGCTAAGGCAGGAGGATTGCAAATTTGAGGGTAGCCTTGACAATTTAGCAAGATGCCATTTCAAAATAAAACAAAAAGGGTTGGGCATGTAGCTCAATGGTAGAGTGTTTGCCTGACATGCATGAGGGCCTGAGTTTGATCCCCAGTACTATACAAAAAAATATTTTGGGGACTGTTCTAATTCATCCTTAGTCACATCAGGATATATAAACAATGTTTGTTGTATTAGTGGTAAATCTGAGAAAGAAAGTGGATTTTTGGTCTTTAGGAATAGTATAGTGATGCTATTATAGTAAAAAATATTCAAGAAGTAGAGGGGACTATTTTAATTTTTTTGTTCATTTAAAGATATCCTCAGATTAATCTTTACATATTCCATTTAAGCATTAAACACCTAATCCTAAAATTCTTGAAATCATGAAATTTTCAGTTAAAAAAACTTTCCTTTTCTTTCTTTTAAATGAAAATCCTATAATTTCAAGCATTTCCAGGTTTATTACCAATTCTTCCATAGCATGTGCATCCCATCATGAGTGTGACTTAAGAGAGCTTGAACTCAGAGGTACTATCCATTACCATGGTGTGTGTCTTTTCTGGCACTTAACAAATGTCTCTTATTATTTTATCATATTGCATTCAGCTCTGAATCCTGAAACAGTGGGAAAACTTTTTTAGTGCATATATTTGGCTCTTGACACACATAACTAAATAATAAAAAATTTATACAAGAACTAATTTAATGTCTGAGTTGCTTTTATGGTTTTGTTAATTTTTATGATAGATAGTTCCTAGAGTTGCATAATGATTAAGAATACAAAGTTTGATTTCAGATAAAGCTAGATGAGAAAACATCCCCAACAGTAGTTATTCATCATGTGAATGCTAAATAATTTCTTCAGCCCTCCAGGGTTCACTCTGCTATCTGTAAAATGGGAATAACAATATGGGGCATTAGGGTTTAATTTTTTATATGATAGGTTAAATTATTTGTATAAGACCTTCAATTTAATATATTTTGTATGGAAAGAGCTCAATAAATACTAAGTGATTTTTTTTTACTTTTAGTTTTTGCTCTTTTTCCCTTGTCTTGATTTAACTTAGTAACTTAATAATGATGCATCTTTTCTTTTTAAAAAAAATGCTTAATAAAAATTTTTTTAATCTTAAGAAACTCTGTAATAGCTCCTTTTGACATTCCTCATATTAATAAGCCCTTGAATTCATCAGGAAATCAGGTAAGGCTTTCTGTTCCTCTAAGACATGCTGTTGGAACCCCAGGTAGCTGCCATGAAATTTCAACAATATAAAAGACATAATCAAAACCACAAACTTTTAACTTTGGAGATAAGAATTAACATCACCTTAGAGTTTGCATCTAAGAGACAACATATTATAGTAAAAGCAGCACAGCTTTGGATTCACACAGGCCATGTTTTAAATTTCATTTTTGCCAAAAGGTATGTACCTTTAGGAAATCACCTAGGCCTATTTTCTCAACAATAAAATGTAGAAGACAATTATATCTCATGGATTGATAAACTAATTAAATAGTGGCTATAGTAAATGTAGGTTCTTAGTAAAGTATCTGGCACTTAGTACATGTTGTATAAATATAGTAAAATATCTAAGAAATAGAAGGTCAAGCATAATCATAAATGTACCCTGGATATTAAACTGTATATTTCAAGCTACTAAGAGAAAAACAATATAGAAAGCTACATGATGATATCTAAAGGATAACAGAAGTTAAATGCATTGAAATAAATAGAAGTTTATAAATTTATAATTTTTAAAAAGTACAGCTAAGGAAATAACAAAAACACAAAAATCCCAGTGGTTTCATATTTTTAGTGTCAGCAATAAATTTAATAGCGTATAGCTGATTACAAATGGGAAATTATGGCCATGCATGTAAAAATATTAATGTTACATATATAAAAGTTAGACTGAACTTAGACTGGCAAACATAATGCCAAGATACCAAAGTAAGCTGACCATGAGGGTGTGTACATATACATGTGAGTTCATGTGTCTGTTTCAAACATACAGTGAGAAAGAACAAGAAACTGTCTGGAAAAATATTGTCGCAAGTCTGATAGCTAAAAACTGACCTCTCCAAATGATTTATATTTTCTTAGTAAAAGCAGGTGAAATTTTAGATCGGGAGATTGGAGCATATGACATAAGAATTTTGAAATTTTTCCACAATGTAAGAAAATATTGAATAGAGCTTCAGAGAATATGGTACACCATTAGGCCCACCAACATAAATGTGATGAGAATACCCGTTTGTTTAAATCTACCACTGAGTTCTTGTTATGAAGTTTACAAACATTATTATTTCGAATATATTTTCTACTCATTTCCTTTTTTATCATGTTGGTGCACATAATAGTATCCCACAATTCTATGAGGTTTTGTCCATTTCCTTCATTTATTATTTTACTAAATATTTTATTTATTTTAAAATACTATTATAAATGGGATTTTCTTAATATCTTCTTAGGATAGTTCACTATTAATCTATATAGAAATGTTACTGATTTTTGTATGTTAGTTTTGAATCCTACAATATTTCTAATTGTTTTTTCATTCTAACTGTTTTTTTTTTTTTTTTTTGGTGGTATCTTTAGGGTTTTCTATGCTTATAATCATGTAATCTGCAAATAAAGATAATTTGAATTCTTCCTTCCAAGTTTGGATGCCTTTTTTTTTTTCTTGCCTAATTGCTCTGGTTATATTGAGTATAAGTAGTGAGAGCAGTCATCCTTGTCTTGCTTCCTGATCCTAGAAAGAAAGCTTCCAGATTTTCACTGTTGAATTAACGTCAAGCTTTGGGCTTGTCATATCTGACCTTTATTGTGTTGAAATACATTCCTTCTGTGCCTAATTTGTTGAAAGTATCTATTATAAAAGGATTTTGATCCTGTCAAATGCTTTTTCTGCACCTATCAAGATGATCGTTTTTTTCCCTTCATCTTGTTAATGCAATGTATCATATTTATTGATTTGTCTATGTTGAACTACTATTGCATCCCAAGGATAAATCCCATTTGGTCATGGAGAATGATAGCTTTTAATCTTATGTTGAATTCAGTGAGCTAGCATTGCTTAAGGATTTTTGCTTATATGTTAATCAATGACATAATATTTTTGGTACTGTCTTTGTCTGATTTTGGCATCAGGGTAATATGCTTATTTCATAGAATGAGTTTGAAAGTATTCCCCCCTCTTGATTTTGGCAAGAGTTTGAGAAACAATGATATTAAATATTTAATTATTTGTTAGGATTCAGTAGTTAAGATAAAAACTTCTGGGTTTTAATGGGAGATATTTTATTGCATATTCAATATCTTTTCTCATTACTGACCTGTTTAGATTTTGCATGTCTTCGTAATTCTGTCCTGGCAAGTTGTATGTTTATAGGAATTTATCTATATTTTTGCAGGTTATAGTAGCTACTTATAGGTAGTCTGCTAAGCCTAATATATTGGCCTCTTCTAAGGTAGTGGGATTTTTGTTGTTCTATTGCCTATTTTTCCTCCCATATATGGGTCATACTTTTCTGTTCTTTCATGTTTCATAATTTTTGAACTGGACATTTTATAGAATATATTGTAGAAACCCTGAATATTCTTTCCCCCCTCTGTGGCTTATTGTTTGCTGATCTGCTTGTTTTTGTTAAAGTGATGCCGCTGGAATAGTTTGATGAGGCCCATTTCCTACAAAGTTTATATCTTCTGACCGCACTCCTCAGACGACCCAGACTTGAGTACACGATTGGTCTTCCTGACCCCCAGAGATGTCTGTGACTTTAGCAAGCCTCTTTTACTATCTCCTTCCCTGATCTCCAATTAAGCTTCTAAATTGTCTGCCTTAATAGATATCACACATGGCTGTTCGCCTTCACTAATTGCTAGACGTCTCCTCTATAACTTTTGACAACGTGCTGAGGTGTAAATTGCTGTATGATTAGATGCAGCTAAGGCTGGTCTCCTTGGCAGGGGCAAGGTGTTACCAATCTTTGGGTCTTACTCTAACTATGACCCCTGAGGAGAACTTTTGTGCCCAGGAGCATGAATTGAAGCAGATGGAAAACTCACAGGTGTGGAGGCTCAGAAATCCAAAGTTATGTCCTCAAGCAAGGTCAGTATCTAGTAAGGGCCTAGTTCCTAGTTCACAGATGGCTGCCTTCTCACTGTGTCCTCACATGATGGAAAAAGTGAGGAAACTCTATAGGATCCTTTTTATAAGGACAGTGATCCCATTCATCAGTGTTCACCCTCATTATTTAATCACTCCCCAAAGGTCCCAACACCAAATACCATAGTGCTGGGGATTAGCTTTCAACATATGAAATTGATGGGGGTGGGAGGCACAGGTACTCAGTCTTTTGCAAACATCTTAATGCTTTCATGTTAAAGTCTTCATTGAATTTTCAGAATTATTTACATCAGAAGTGGATTAATTCTATTTTTTTTACTTTCTCCCATATCCTTATTACACTTATGTGCATTTGAGAAATTTATATAGATTCTAGATTTGGGAATTTCAATCACTTTAAGTTATATTTTGGAGAGGAGGTTCTTTAATGTATTCAATTTGTAAGCTCAGCCATGCTCAGAATTAAACCACACCAAATCTCAATGTTTAAGACAACAATCATTTATTCTTATTGATCTGCTGGTCCTCAGTGGGGGGTCTTGGAACTAAGTGTTTGGGCTTGTCTCAAATTTGGCTCCCTGCCTACCTATATTGCTTTCATTCTTCTTGGACCATCAGGTAAGGCCGTACAGGTTCTCATATGATGATGATTACACAATTCATGCTGCTTTTGTATCATATCTGCTAATATCCCATTGGCCTAAGAAAACCACAAAACACAATATATGGGCAGGAGGAGAGAAATTACACTTCATACATGGTGAGAGGAAGGGAACAAACATTATTGAAGAGTACCAGTTCATTGTGTTATTGGTTTGCTTTCTTTCCCTCTGAATCTGTAATTTGTGATTGCCTGAAGCATTGGGACTCCAGTTCTTATTCTAGTTTTATAAAGGTATTTAGAACTCTTGTACTGGGTGCTACTTGTGACATCAGCAGGTCTAACCTGTGAGCCACTGAATGACTTGAATTGGTTTTTCATCTTGAGGCTTTGTCTTTCTCCTCCTACTTCCCTAAACCCAAAGTTTCCTAGAAAGTTATAACCCAAAGCACTAGGTTAGCAATTTCCCAGCCTCCTTTCAAAAACATTTCAGGTGCTGAACTCTACCTACCTTACCACATTTTGCATGTGTTAAACCTCCAGCTATTGCTTCCTCCTTACTTGCTGAGGACCAAATGACCCTCTCAATTCCCACGTGTGTGTGTCTGTTCTGTGCTGAATTGTGGTAACATTCTGAAGCAAGCTATACCTTGTGGTTCTGTTTTCTATATTTCATCTAGTATTACTGTATGTCTAAAGAACAGAGAAAGGGAATTTTACTTAAGATGAAGTATGTGATCCTCACTAAAACTTAACTCAAAAAATTCCTAACCTTACTTCATTTACTGCTGCTCACAAATCTCTCTAGGACAGATGCTCAGTGTGAAGGGCACACTACTAAGGAGGGAGAATCTGATGCCAAGACCCAACTGCTTGGAAAAATCCAAGAAATCTATGATGTACCAATTTGATTTGGCTTCATCCCTCAACACAATACTAACCTTCTTAGTTTCCTTAATTCCCTATACTTAGTTGAAGATATATACTAGAGGCTAAAATAATCTTTCTCCAAATGTGCTCTTTAATAATGTTTAAAATTTGGTGACTTAATTTTAATATTAATTATAAAAATTAAAATAATTACACTCTGAATTATTGACATTCTTACTTTATAATTAAATACTACCATGTAAATTTAGTGCTCATGTTTGCTGGTATGTGCACAACTGTGCCTGTGTGCTGTAAGAAGTCCATGAGAGGTTGGACTAAATTTCTAAAGTAATTTGAAAAATAGTTGTATAATAATTGAAATATCACAGGCCTGTGGGTTTATGAACATGCGAAAACCAAAGGATCTGCCCATAGGAGAATCAGTCCTTTTCTTGCAACTTCCAATAATTTATTACTGCTTAGAAGAAAAACTCAATGAATTCCTTTTCAATTCCTGTTTCTAATAATACTGATAAATGAATTGAAAATTCTTCAAATAGCATTTTCAATAGTACCCCAAAACCATATCTTAACATTAATAAGAATGCTACACAATGTTATCAAAACTTCTATTCAATCGTCTCTCAAAGGTGGATATTGGGCTAAGAAAGAGAGCTTATTGTTCTAAATTAGCAAACTAAACTTTAACACTGTTGTCACCACCTCATCTAACACATTTATTCAAATAATAATAATTCTCTGAAATGGAAAAATGGAATGATTGTGGTTCAAGCAAAAAAAAAATGTAAATTAGGTTTGGCCCAAGATGCCGGATGAGCAGATACAGAAAACCTCCTTTGCCTCATATCAACCACATAGAAATTGAGCTTCCTAAAAAAAAAAAAAGAAAAGAAAGAAAGAAAGAAAGAAATTGAGCTTCCTCCTTTGTTCTAGAATGTAATAAAATGCTGCTTTTTTTTTGGGGGGGTGATTTAAAATCTCCACCCAAAAGACTAATTGCAGCTTTAAGAAAAATGTCTATGTGGGATGTAAAGACAAATTGAGTCATCTAAGAAACTTGGAATCTATCCTGCCCAGTGGTTCCCATTCTGATTTTTTATAACACATATTGTCAAACAACTTCAACCCCAGTTGATATTTAAAGAATGTTCTACCCTACAACAGAAGAATATATACCTTTTTAAAATGCATTTGGAAGATGTTTCAATAAAGACAATATTCTAAGTGATAAAACTGCTATCCATTAAGTATAAAAGGATTTAACTATACCAGATATGTTTTCTTACCACACCATAAGAAATCAGGAAATAATAACAAAGATATATAGATAATTTTTAGGCATTTGGGTTAGCTCACTTATAAATAGTTCTTAAAGAGTTTTAGCAAATAAAATTCAACAAAATATGAGAAGCATGACAGGGTCCAGTGGCACACACCTATAATCCCAGCAACTTAGAAAGCTAAGGTAGAAGGATCACAAGTTCAAAACCAGCCTTGGAAACTTAGCAAGACTGTCTCAAAATTAAAAAAAAAAAATAAAAAATAAAAAGGGATTAGAGTGTGACTCAGTGGTAAAGTGCCCTTTGGTTCAACTGCTAGCATCAAATAAATAACTAAAAATAGGAGCATATGATGAATTTATTCATTTTCTGTTGTATGACAAGTTACCACAAACTAAGTGGCTTAAAATAATATGAATTTTTTTATCCCACAGTTGCTATGGGTCAGGAATCTGGACACCTAAGTTTGTTCTTTTGCTCAGAGTATGACAAGGCAGAAATCAGGATACTGACTAAGGCAGCAATCTCATTTGAGGATCATGGTGCTCTCCTGGCCTCATTCAGGTTATTGGTAATATATTTTTTTTACTGTGACTCTAGGACTAAAGTCCTCATTTTCTTGCTGGTGTTGGTTGATGGTTACTCTTAGCTCTTAGATGCTGCCCTCAGGTCCTAACAGTTTGGGCTTCTGGAAGCATGGCAATTTATTTTTTTTCAAAGCCAACAATTATATCTATCTCTAGTCTGCTACCATGAACTCTCATACATTCTAATATAACCTGGGTAGTGATTTTCTTACTGTTCCTACACCCCACCCCACTCAAGTACAGCCTGTATGCAACTTGAAGCAGGAGTCTCGGAAACCAACTTAGCATTCTGCCTGTCACAATGTACAACAGGAATTTATTCCAGAATTGTAAGCCCAGCTGAACATGAAGAGATCAATGTTATTTACTACCTAATAACAAAAACAAACAAAAGAGCATATGATTTTCTCAACAAACATGGTAAATACATTTAACAAAATCCAGTATTCGGGCCCACAAAAAAAATCCAATGTCCATTTTTTATATTAAAAACTCTCCAAAAAATGTGATTTAATGGAAAGTTTCTCCATGTGACAAAAAAAAAAATCTATAGCTAACATTCTATTTAATGATGAAAAACTGAATGCTTTTCCTCTAAGGTCATGCTGCAAGCAAGAGTATTTGTTCTCACACATAAACATACTTAAAAGCAAACAAAAGAGCATATGGTTTTCTCAATAGACTATAATACCCTGCCAGTGTAATAAGGCTTCCATAATAATAAAAGGCATACGGACTACAAAGGAAGAATAAATCTATTTGCAGATGAAATAATTGTCTATATAAAATACTAAATAATCTTTAAAACAATAAGTGATAACTGAATCTATCAAGGTTACAGAGAACATAATCAGTTTAAAACTCAATTGTGCTACCTACCATATATTAGCAAGTAATACTTAAAAATTGAAAAAAATATATATATGCACTAAAATTATGAACTATTTAGCAACATACCTAACAAAATACATGCAACACCAGTACACTTAAAACTACAAAATACTGCTTAGTGGAATTAATGGAGTAAAAAATAAATGTAGACATATATTGGGTATATAGATTGGAAGACTCAATATCATTAAGATGTCAATTTTCTTTAAATAGATCATGGATCCAGAGCAATCTCAATCAAAATCCCAACAGACATTTGGAAAAATTGACAAACTTTTTCTAACATGGAAAACAACAGACCTTGAAAAGCTAAAACAATGTTAAGAAAGGAAAAACAAAATTGATGTATTAACACTCACTACCTGCTTTCAAGACATGTTAAAGACCCATTGCAAATATAGCAGCACAGCATTGGTGTTGAGATAAAACAGTTGCTACAGAAGAGAGTTCAGGAAAAGACACAAGCACACACGTGCACACACACACACACACACAAATGTGCACACACAGGTATAAGTGATTTTCAATAAATGTTTGGCTCAATTGATAGAGGATCATCTTTTCCATATATGACATGGAATGATTTTATATCTATAGGCAAAGAAAAAAAATAATTTCACACTATAAAATGAACTGAAAATGAATTGTAGACATAAAAACAAAATGAAAACATGAAACTTTTAGAATAAAACAGGAGGGGAATCTTTATGAACTTGAGCTAGGCAAAGATTTTATCATTAGATCATGAAAATACAGCTTATTTAAAAATTGATAAATAGGACTTTTACAAAATTAATTTTTTCTGTTCCTTGAGAATTTATATCTATATGTCAAGCATACACATACCAAATACACATATATCAAATATATTTTTTCAAAAAAATAAATTGTACATTGTAAATATGTGCTATTTATAATATGCTAATTTATATATATATATCCTTTTAAGTAATCAAAATGGTACTCAAATATCTCTCCTCCCAAGCTTTCTCCACAAAAAAATGTATTAAGTCCAGGTCATTGTTCATGTAGAATTCAGCAAAATTTTCAAGAAAGGATAGTTCTTATTTAGAAATTTTCTAAGCATTTGAATAAGAAAGCATCTTCCAAAGTTATTCATTAGGCAAATATATTTGTAATATCTAAGCCAGAGAATGAAGAATAGTACAGAATTAGAAAACTAAAGGCCCATATCAATTATACGTATAGATAAAAAAAAATTCCCACATAAATTGTTAACAAGTTCACTCTAATAAGAGGTTTAAAATGGGTATTATGTGTATATAATGTGTTTATGCAGGCACACATACGTATGTATACTTTATACATACCATTCCTTTAACCTGATAGAAGTTATTTATAAAGCCTTAAAACAAATTCTGCACACACTGAAGAAGCATTAGAAATATCTCCATTACTATTGAGTACAAGACAACTGTCCAAGTCCACTGCTAATATTTAAGAAACTGGTGAAGCTGGAACAGTTCTACTTGTAATTATATCATCACTGCTCTATATTCAATAAGGAACAAAATACCCACCTCTTTTAATTTGCTACTTTTTCTTTCTTTTTTTTTTGTAATTTGCAATTTTTATATAAGTGTCATGCATAGAAAATTTGTACGAATTTAATCAGTAATTATAAACTTAAGTCAACACTGAGAATGAAAACAAATTTCCCCCTTTAAAAATTAGGCTAGCGTAATAAGTTTTAGAACATCACTCTAGAGGGATCAAAGCATGTGATATTCCCCAGACTTTCCTTTTTCTTGTTCTGTTCAATATTTGTATCAACATTTAATATTCAATGAATAATTTAGATGAAGACATGGAAATCATGTTGATCGAATTTATGTAAATTCTTAAGTTCACAGGGAGGGCTAATGCTGAATGAAGAAATAGGAGTTTAAAAAATCTCTTTTAGCTTCAATTCTGGGTTTAAATATCCACAATGCAAAAAAAAAAAAAAAAGTTAACAATCTAATTTTTAAAGCCTATGTTTGGTTCAGAATAACCTAAGAAAATACAATGCTTGAATTGAAAGCAATCATGTACAAAGGCTTTTAAATGAACTTAAACATGTGTCAATAATATCTAATAAGACCCTATGGTTTTGAGGGACCCAGAAAGCACATCACAAATTACAGCTGATCATGTTTTGATGTGGGAAAGAAGAAACTTGGAAAAAGATATGCTATCTCCTATTACATCCCAGAGGAAACTCTTATGAAACAGGTTTTTAAATAATAATAAAAATATCATTCACAAAAATAAATCATTGACTCATTTGTCTTGGGGCTGGAGGAACTTGTAAGGAAACTCATGCATGTTAACCAATGAATTGGGTTTTCTTTTCGATGCTTTCTCTATAGATAGAAACTAGTGCTATAGATAGAAACTAGATGTACTGTTTTGACTGAATTGAAATATCAGTTCATAGAATTTCAGAGTTTAAGCCCTCATTAATTTTCACCACTTAAAATGATTCAGCAGCTGTAATGAGACAATCCATCCCATCTTTGAAAACTCTTATGAGAAAGGTGTTATTATTAGCGGAAGAAAGTCCCTCAATAAAACAGCCAGTTAATCGAGATAATCAGATTATCAAATAGTAACTTATTAGCACCTGATTTTGTGACTAATCAGTTTGATACACGTGGTTAAATTGCTTCTGGGACTCTACATTTTGAGAAAACTTCCCTGACAGCTGAGAGAGAAATTGTGTTCCCTTAACTAAAAGACCCAGGGAGCACTTAATAAGGTTTGGAAGACAAGAGCCGAGGGTTGAGTGTTGCTAGGTGCAATTTAGATTTTGTAGCTAGGAAAAAAATGTATGATTTTAAAATTAGTCTCATAGCTGATGTCAATCAAAAGAAAGGCAAGAGGCTATAGTTGGGGAGAGGGGTTGAAAGAATATTTCCTAATTGTCTTTAGATTTTCAAGAGTAGAATAGAGCATTCCCTTCCTAACAAACAAATATCACTGCCCTTACAGGCTCTCAGATTATTTAGAAATAGAAAGGGTTCAGGTTCAGGACCTGTGCTTAGCACTCTGGCCAATATATACAGTCATTTCAATGCTCCATTTTCTCATAAGGCAAGGTGATGAAGGAGATGACATCTGAAATCTAATGTCATCCGAGAGCAAACAGCCCCCATAATTTTCATCCCTTTAGCTGGGTGATGATTATTATGATATTACAATATTTATTATTCTTATTTCATCAATGTAATACACTTACACTGTGTTTAACTCATTTTTTCAGTTAGATATTATACATATTCCACTTGCATAAAACCTAGATTTTGGGACCTTATGGGTGATTTTGTCCCCTTTTGTGACATGATTGAAAGATGGGAGATTAAAGGCAACTGATCTGGAAGAGAATAATGCACCCAGTATGTGAAAATAAGAGAAGGGGGTGGCATAAATTCTTCTAATAAAAAAAAATATTATTATGTTCTTGTGCATGTAATTACTGTCCAGTATGCTAAGGACAGAAGCTATAAAAAATAGAAAATCTCTTCAAACACCAGTCTCCGTAACCCAAGTGACTCTCTAAGCTAGGAAAAGTGGCAATTCTAGAAAAAAAATAAAGACTTTAATAGAGAATAAAATATTCTATTTTGCAACGCATGAGGTAGAGTGTAGATGAACTGAGTAAAATATGTAATAAATCTAAGTAATTTGTTCTGCCCTTGGAAAAAAAAATCACCCTCTGTTGAAAATAGAAGCTATTATGTCCCTAAACTCAGGAAGTCTTCATTATTTTTCATCAAAAGCAAATATATGTAAAGGACAAAGCAGGGTGCTTACACCAAGGGCTCTACCATTTGTTCCTTATTAATTGTATTTCTGATTCCAATAGCATCATTAAGCACTTTCCAAACTATTGAGGCACTGAGCCAGCTTTGCCCTCACAAATGACTGAAAGGAAAATCAGAAGAGTAAAGGTGAAGGGAGAAGGTGAACTGCTGTGTTAAGCTGGAGAGAGCCAATGATAATGACATCATGGTTCTATGATGTTGAACTTTCATTATTTTTTAGACAATGCAGGTCATCTGGCAATACTTTACCTAGCTTTAGCAAGTGGTTGCTAATCTCTTTCTTTTATTTAGTAGCTTTATAGAAAAAAAGTGTTTATGGAGAGATGCCACATCCTCTGGCACATTATACAGCATGCAGACCCTGACATATTACTACTTATATGGGAGCATCATTCTTCAAACAAAACACATTCCTGGAAGTTGTATGTAAATTTACACTTGGATAACTATCTGTTTTTTTTTTTTAACTTTATGGAAGTTCGTTTTGCTTTCCTATTTTTTAATGGAAGCAAATCCTTTTATAATGACTCAACTCATATTTAACCACTCATTATTTTCATTTTGTTATGTTTCAGATTTTTTAAAGCAAAAATTTGTTTTTAAGAATTTTATCAAAGTAGAAAATATGGCAAAGAACTAGAAAATGCATGTTGATTTTATTTCTTTTAAAAACACCAGCTTTAACTATTCATTTTATACATTTTTGCCTCATTTTTCATAAGTGTCAAATAATCATGAAGTCCCTTGCAGTTCCATTAACGTGGGTAATGTTGAAAAACAAACAAAAGTCGTTAACCTCTACTGAGCTGCTGTATGCTGTGAGGCAGTTGCCTACAACTAGGGAGCGCCATTCACATTGGAGACAATTTCCAAGGAGAAGCCAGTAAATGTCTTAGGGCCAGGATACCATTTCTTCAATTGTCTAGCTAGCAGTGATCCTCCCAAGTTCCATATTACTTTACTATTAACACATCGGGAACGATTTCTTTATGACCATAATACCTACCATTTCATAGAAAACTAAAATTAAAAAGATAAGGTTTGGATACAGAATCCAACTGCATTTTTTCATGTCCTCCATTTCATTGGAAGAGTTTACAAGGCATGGATCATGAAGATTGGATAACACATTCACAATGGCTAGTTCTCAAAACTCAAGTCTTTTCCTGCAATGTTTTGAAACTCAGGAGATCACTCAGTTTCTTTTACTACCCAGCAAGAAAGAAAAGCCTTCCCATAAAACAATCAGGATTTCATTTCCTGCCATCTAGATACTCAAAGTACATGAACTGACTCAGAAAATAAATGAGTCTGTTATTTATTTTACCTGAGTTTTGTGAAATAAAAATCATACCTCCCAATTATGTGAATGGCTCATAGTAACCTATGGATATTTTCTGAATATACTCCTTGGTCATGGACAGCTCTGAAAAACTAGAGTAGGAAGTAACTTGATTCATCACCTCTTCATGATAGAGAGCCGATCTTCTCTTTGTGGACATCTCCTACTAATAAAAGGAAGTAAAATGCAAGGTCATCGGCAAAGTGACTCATGAGAAGTCTCCCTACTTTTGGTCACTATCACATTGGTTGCATGAAGAAGTGGAGGATGGCAGGTTGAACTATCTGGGTGCCCAATAACTTCCACTGAAACATTTTCCAAGTGTCTGTCATGTGAATAAAATCACATTAATTAAGATGCCATCTAATATGGTATAAGAGATAAACAAAAAGACTACAGGAAAATTTGTCTTTCTGCGCCCTGTTTCCCTATCTTGGAGGCCAAACTTTGCCCTTGAATGAGCACAAACACCTCCTATCTCAATGAGTCATGGCCAATGCTGGCTCCAAGTCTATTAGATTATCATCATGTCATCTTTGTTTTTGGCAGTGTTTGAAAGCACCTCTAGCAGCTTTATTTGAACACTGTTTTCATACCTAAAAGCCTGAATCTGTAAAACAAATACACAAACATTTATAGACATCCTTATATCACTTCAAATTGTTGTGATTAGTGTACACACTTTGAATATTATTACTTAAACAACCTCCAGCTGATGTTTAAAAAAAAATAACACTTCGGAACAAGGCATTCTCCAAATGTTCTATTAAGGATGCTGTTTATTTATATCAGTGTATAGAAAAGTACAGCTGTACAAAACATAAATCAATGTCAAAAGTAAAAGGCATTAAAATTCATAAGGTTCATTTTCCGACATCCAGAGCAAACTGTAGCTGAGAGTTTGTCACAGTCTTCACATCAGCAATAAAATTATATAACTGCTGATGTCACATTCTTTGAGGTACACTCAAAGGCATCTAAAATTTTATAACTCGGTTTTGCTTATTTTAAAAATGAACATATATTACACTTAATTTTGTTTCTTATGTTACCTAGAAGACCTGAATATAAAAACAGCACCAGAGGGGAAATAACTTGCAGTCTGTAGAGTCTTAACCAACATGAGAAACTATATATACATATATGATCATTCTGCTATTGATCAGGAAACCACAGGAATTAGTGTTGGCTTAATGCCTCTTAAGGGAAAGGGTGGTTTCTGTAGCAGGATGAAGAAGGGTTGTTGCCAAGTAAGAAAGAACAAAAAGCATTTCATGCAGATACTAATATTCATTCACAGTTAGGTAATATTCTGCTTTGGCTTTCAGTGATTAAAGCTCTAGTGTCATTTGCCTCTAGTGATTTATGAAATTTTGATTCCTATTTAAATATTCACCTGGCTTGGGAGGGATATGTGTTTTGTCTTATTATGTAGAAATCCTAATTTCTTATCATATCTTAACTTCCTTGAAGGCAAGAACCATAAAGCCACATCTGCATCTCCCAAGAAGCTGAAATAAATTCATTTGCTATTTTGTTTTTCCTACATGGTGAATTGGTGACACTGAGCTACTACTGGGAAGGTAGGGTCTAAAGTGCATCATTCCATTTCTGTGTTCCAAAGAAGGCATGAAGCTGCCATTGCTTGCGGGACAGACACCATCCTCAGCAAGTTACTTATAGAAACTCGTTTAACCCAGCAGCAGCTCTGTGAGGTAGGGACCTTTACAGAACCCATTTGACAGGAGAAGAAACGGAAGCACAGATACCTAGTTTGCCCAAGCCACATGGCTGTGGTGCAGCAGAGCTAGGGTTTGAGGCCAACAGTGAAGCTCAGGAATTCCTGCTCCTCAGCACTTTATCCTACCTCCTTTACCCTAAAGATGGAGATGGGTGCTTTGATTCCCAATATCTTTTTTTTTTATTATTTTAGGAAAAAAATATGGCCTATTTGTTGTGAGCTATCACAAGGCATATGTCTGTGAACCAGAAAGTATTGCAGAGTAGTTTTTTCTTTAGAGGACGCACATATCCATGCCCACTTTCCCTTCTCATGGGACTTTTAATATTTTTATGAGCGATTTTATGTAAACACATACACATGCACACCCTTGGAAAGCTATATTTATGTGGCAAAAAAAATGTAGGTTGTTTGTGTGAAATTACCACAGTCACACAGGGAACCCGAATTCAAATGCCTTTTTTTTTTTTTTTAAGAACATAAGAGAGACAATGGAATTTTAGAGGAGAGGATGGCAATTCATCCAGTGTTACCTAATTACCCATGCTTGCATATGTCAGCTTTTTGGTTTTTTCCATTTACTGTGTACCACTCCCAACACTCAGTTCTGTGTTTATTAATGTAGTCGAAATGCCCCGTTTCTCATCCTCCTTTGCTCACGTCTTCATGAAAATGACAACAGACAGAGCCTGAGCCAAGCAGGATTTCGGCGCACTGAGGCGCCTCCTGTGCCTGCATCCAGTGCAGGTGAAAGCAGCTCAGCCCATCAGGACCCGCCTGCAGGACCATCCTGCCGCAGGCATTAGGGAACGCGACCTGGAATGCAGCCTGGTCTGACTGGCAACAGCGCTCTGAATACAAATGTGTTTAAAATGGCTGACTCCGTACAAGAGTAAATAAGAACCTTCCCAGCTTTTCATTAAGTCACAAGATCAGGAGGTCTCGTCACCCCGAATAGAGTAGAGAATTGAGGTAGTTTTCCAGCTGAGCCAGGCAAAGTAGGAAGATGGGAGAAGGTGACTTTCTCTAGCAAAGACCTTGCCTTTTAATGCTGTTTTTAAAAGAATAGAGCTCAGACTGAACTAATCCCTGCGTGAATATATGCCCTAGGAAAAAATTTTTATTAATAGCTGAATATTTTTACTTCCATCCACATGCACCCAAATATTGGGTTTATGATATTTAGTTGCATGCATACATCACTGTGTCAAAGAAAAGGGGGAAATCTAGCCTTAATAAAAAATGATTTATTAACTGTTCGACGTCCTATAAATTTAATATGCTATGGGTTCTTGCTCTCATTGCAGATTTCTTTTAGAAGTCTGCTTCTGAGTATGTGCTCATAATATTTCTGAATAATGTATTGGTACATACTAACACCATGAAACATCTCTGCGGCACATAATCTACAGACACGATTGGGGTGACTACATGTCAGTTAGCCATGCTATTTGTTTTGTGTTATTTTACTCTCAACCAGTTCATCTCTTTCCTCGAGAGAAATAGCTGAAGCTGGTTTATATTGCTCCATAACATTAAGCATTGATGTATTCATTTTCTGAACACAAAGTAGCACAATGATTTTTTTTTTGTCATTCCCCTTTTAAATCATAGTCCCTGTTTTTAGTAGCAATGGTTTTTTTTGGTTTTGTTTGTTTGTTTTTTGATTAGGATGCAAACTCATTTCCTTCTTTTCTTTGTAATAATCATAATAATAACAACAAAGTACAATCTTTGTATAAATATATATATGTTTTCCTCCATAATTGCACATAAAATCCATCCTTCTTAGAAACTGCAGAAAGTAAAAGAATCACTGTAAATGCTGGCCTCGGGGAATCTACGTTTCCTACAAGATATAAGGTACAAATATTCAGGGGCCATGTTACTCAAACAAGACCCAACCATTTTTTTGTTGTTGTTAGTTTCTTTCCTTTTCTTTTCAGCAAAATATTACCTAAAGGTAGCTCTAAGCACTAAGGCATTGAGGTTTCTATTTAGTCTACAAGTGAACTAACAGGTTTTTGCTACCTGTGGGTATCAACTTGGGATTTCAGTTAGCTAAGCAACTTTGGACCTGGAATAAAGCACTTAAGGGACCAGAGAAAATCTAGGCAGCAAGAATCTGCAGACTGCAGACCTCATTTATTTATTTATAAATGGTACTTTCTCTTTTTACTGTAAAATTTAGATAGTCCAGAGTTCCCATATACACCACACATAGTTTCCTCTCCACCCTCTCTTAGACAAATGCACAATAATATTTTTGTTTTTCTATTGTGCCTAATGTGCCTGTTTGTACTGTTCCCCAATAACTATACATGCATTCTATATACATACATATCGCATGTATAGATTATATATTATTACAATTGCAGTCTACCTATGTGTTATAGGCAGAAAAACAGATATTTTGTATTTTAAACTGGGGAATGGATACCTACAGTATTGTCCAAATAATGACATCTGATTTGACTTAAGAGACCAAGAAGACCTTTGAGTGGGGAAAGAACCCAAAAGCTGCCCAGCCTTTGAAGAAATTTGACCCTTTAGGGGGACAACCAAGGGCAAAGGATGCCACCTCTACTATGAAGCCAATTCCACCATTTTTGCTTATTGTGATAGATCTGGAACTATTTCTAAAGGTCAAGGATACAGGGTGGAAAGAGTTGTGTAACTGTGTCAGGTGTGTCATCCTCTCATCTTTGAAATAAAGGGTTGTGACTAACTGGTGTTTAAAGTCCCTTCACAGCCCTAATACTGCATGGGGCACAGATGAAAGAAAGAAACTCTTTACAAGAAAGAAGAAAAATTCTCATCGGGCTCGGCCCTTTTGTCCTGTGCATTATCAACACAAAGATTGAAAATATATAATATATTGTAAGCCTTTTTTATTCCAAGATGATATAAAACTGAGAAGTTTGACGAATGATCAGACACAGAGAAAACCGTTTGAAAGTATAAAGGGATATGGAGGAACATGAGAAATTTTGTCCCCGAAAGAAGGTCAAAGTGTTTGAATAACATTTACTTAAGTATGACCTGATGTTGTCTTCATCAAAATTGTTTATGCAATTGTTATAGGTATCACTATGCTCTTCTTATTAATGTATTTTTTTTCAGAGTTTCTTCCCCTTGAGGCAACTTCATATGGAACATCTTTGAAGGCTTCTCTAGAAACTTTATGGCTTCTATGCAGGAGACATAAATTTAAACTTTTTCTTGCCTTTTCTTCAAAGTAACTAAAGACAGAAACTCTGAGAAATATTAGCCGGAGGGTGTTCTGTTTCTCCCTTGCTATTGCTCTATCTTCTTTTCTTATTAGGCTAATAAACAAATTCTGAAACTTTTGTTTCTGGGTCCCAAGACCCTGCCTTTGTGATAGGGAGCTCTAGGGAAAGACTTAACAGAGGAACTTGAAGTCACCCTCAGGATGTTTGTTCATTCTTTTCTTATTTTCTCCTTAGATTGGCTTTAGGACTCTGTAGCCTGAGCTTCCACAATATAGTTAGAGGCAGCAGAGGTACTATATGTATGATTTGTACTTGTACCTATTTCCCAATTCCATCTGTTTTTAATATATTCTCTTGATAAAAATTTATCCCTTCTTTCCAGTCAGGTTTTTGCCTGATTTGATAGAGAGTCCCTCTGGCTGGTGTTGAAATTGAAATGTATGATATCTTATTGTTTGCCTATATACCCAGATGTCCAGGCACTGAGTTTACTTTTATAAATGAAATATTGAAAATAAACATAAAGCTCCGGGGATGCAGTTGCAAGGGACAGGATCAACATTACTATATTAGAAATGGTCAACATAAGACTAGAAGCTTCTACACCTCAGGTGGCAGATCTCTGAACATCTCTTTTCATGGGCTCCTGGCAAGTCATCAGTATACAAGGGAGCACAGCAGTGTCACATACAAGAAATACAGACTTTGAGTTTTAATGCAGGTTCTGCCACTTGACTTTGGTAAGTGGTTTAATGTATCTGAACCCAACATTCTCACTTGAATCACAGGTGCTGCAGTTTAGGGGAGAATGATAATCCATGAACAAGCTGTTTTAATACTCTGTGATCTACAGATGCTGTGAGAGGTGCCTGAGAACATGTACAAGAGACAAGTAACCAAGACCTGAGTGACCAGGAGGGTGTGCAAAATGAACACGGTGGGTGACATCTTTGAAGAAATATTACCTAAAGGTAGCTCTAAGCACTAAGGGATTGAGGTTTCTATTTAGTCTACAAGGGAACTAACAGGTTTTTGCTACCTGTGGGTATCAACTTGGGATTTCAGTTAGCTAAGCAACTTTGGACCTAGAATAAAGCACTTAAAGGATGCTTTATGGAATACTTGTGGAATGAAGGAACAGCAATGCACATATCAAGAGCTAAGCATTGTACTTGGTGCATTGCAGTAGTTCAATGGGTTGCTTTTCTCTTTACCTTTTCTTCTGCTATGGCCCTTGAACTCCTGCAAACCAAGCCCACACAATACATTTAATTCACTGAGATACGAATATTTGCTGAGCACTTGATATATGCCATGATTAGTGCTAGTGATGAGGGATACGTCCATGAACAAGCACATGAGCTGTCCTTTGGAAGTTTACGGTTTGGCAGAGCCAAACACCAAACCCAGGGATTATCACAGTTCCCACTAGAAAGTGAAAATAAGATTAATCTATTGGTTTCCTTAAAAAGTACCCAAAGAGACTGATAATTTGAAATGCAATCCGGGAACCACCGGTGACAGATCACTTGACTTCATGCACTGAAAACATAGATTTAGTCTCTGCTTTTAAATTATTTCTTCTAATTAAAAAATTTTTATTAAAAAAATACTGAAAGGCTTAGAAATGGCAGTGTCCTAGAATTCATAGCTTTCTTGGCAAACATGGGTAAAATTCATCCATTTCCTGGAATATTACTCATTCTAGGGGAAGAGAAAATTAAAAACAAAATCAGGGTAGAGGTAATATTTTATTATAGAGCCTGTCTTTCATTTTTGTACCATAAAGAGAAAGACTGTGCTTTTTTTTCCTTTTGGAAGAATACCTATTCTCATTTCCTAGGCATATTAATTTGGTGCCATTCACTGCAGAAGCTAATTTTTATTTTTTGGAATTAATTGAGCTGAAAGCTGGATTCATGACAGCCCATCCCCTCAGTGGCCAGCACAGAAGCTGAGGACAGACGGCCATTTCAACTTTACTAGCCTGACATCCTGCATAATCAATGCACGTCAGCCACAAAAACTGGCTGCCTATGTTCATGCCCATTTGCAAGTTGGCTGAGTGCCCATTCACAAATTGGGATGCCAGTTCCACTAGGGCAGAAGTGTCAACAAAAGATCACTTCAAACAAGAAACCTGCTCAGTTTTGCAAGAGCCATCATTTTGTTTAGGGAAAAAAAAAAAAAAACAGGTTTAAGGTGGTTCCTCCCATATCGCTGACAAATGGCTATTTACATCCCATCATACCTTCAGCCTCAGGGGACATTTTATTTAATAACTTAATGCAATCTTCTCAATCCTTTAAATTTGACTTTCAATCTCTCCATTTCAAATGAGGCAAAAAGGAGATGGTATGTCAGTCCTGAGAGTCTCTGGAAATGCCCATATCCTTTATTCCCGTCACGTGCATTAGAAATGGGAAAAGTAAGCAAGCAGAATCATGTGCACAATGTCTCCAGACACCAATTAGAATGGTGAATAGTGCACCTAACCAAATGCAAATACATTTTTTAAATATTCAATTAATTCAGCAAATATTGGTTAAGTGCCAGGCACCCAGTAGGGACTGATCTCCCTGCCTGGATTCTTCTCTCTTCAATCGAGCCTACACACCTGCTGTCATATTAGTCCATCTTACTAAAGCATGGTTTCCATTTTATTAATCTCACACTCAAGAGTCTCTTAAGGTTTGCCACTGGCCACCGAATAATTCCAAATGCTTTACATGGAAGAAAAGAACCCCTTGTATTCTAGCTGAGGCCAATGTTTTTATTATCCTACATTCTTACAGGTTTTCATAGAAGCTAAACTTAAGTGTTCAGAAATGTTCTCCATCTATGTCTTAACCTCATTCCATCTGTGTCTTTCTTCTCTCTAAATCCTTTCATCTCTCTAAACATTGAAATTCTCATCATTTTGGTAAAGACCAAATGTCTTCTTAGATTCAGTTTTTCAAGTTCCACTATGAAAAGCATCAAGGAAAGGCATTTAAAACAACGATCTCATCTGATCTTCAATTCGAATGTGAAAATAAGATAATGTTAACAATAATTGTCATGTGTGATACCAAATGTTGAGAGAAACCAAAGATACTTGAGATGTTTAGCTGGCCACACTCAAGGTGTTCAGTCTGAGCTGAGGCTCCTGGGTTCAGCCAACTCCAGGGCCAGGCTCCTGCATCCTTAAGGAACCCTCCCTGTCCCCATTCCCTTCACCCCAGCCTTCTCCTGAACATTTGTATCACTTAATGCATGCCATTCTTGAGATTTAATTGCCTTATAACTTGTATTATTCAACAATTCATTAAAGATTTAGGGACTAACTCCATCATTTTAATAGAAACTGAGGATAGTCATAATAGAGAGGAAAAGAATAAAGGAAGACATCTGAGACTGCAAACATTTTCTGATCCTGATGCTGGTGTCAGAACTGTACCGAGTACTTCATAGACCTCCACCTTGGATCATTACAACACACCTCCAAAGCTGTTATATAGGCATTGTTCTCTCTAAAATAGAGACCAAGACTGGAAAAGGTTAATGACTTCCCAAGATTCTAAGTCAGTAAGTCATTAGGTAAGGATCAAACATACTCATTCTTTCACCATTCAAAATAGTAATAATAATAACAACAACATTTAACTGCTTGCCATGTATGTACTGGGACTGCTCTAAGTTCAGTACATGGAAGTAAATGAAGTAAACAGAAATCTCAGTCCATGAAGAACACGGTTCTAGCAAGGAGGATCAGGCTGGCAAGCTGAATATACCGTGTGTTACAAGATGAGATGGGAGATAAGAATGAAGCAAAGTTAAGTCAAAACTTCCACATTTTGAGTTTTTTGGGTTTGAGTATGCAACTCTACATATATAGCATAGTCAGCATGAGAAGAAGGTGAAGGTGAAGCTTGAGAAAAGTTACAGGAAACTGAGTGAATGAAAGAGAAAGGCCTCTAGGCAGAGGAAGAGTCCCTACAAAGCCCCAAGATGGGAGCAATCTTACTCAAATGTAAGACAGAGAAAAAGGACCCAAGCTGAAATTTGTTTGTGTGATTTGCTTCCCAAGCCTCAATTCCCCCAAAATAAAAAATAAAAATCAATTCAACAAACAAAATAATACAGCTTAATAAAATAACAGTAGTATCTGGAGCTCTGTCAAGTACTCTTTTGCTTGATTTACATGTATGTACATTTAATGCTTTGAAGAAACAATAAGGTTGGTACTTTTATTATTGCCACCTGGGATAAGAAAATGTGGCAATGGGTATTTTACTCATAGTCACACAGGTCTTGAGAGCTGAAGGTATGCATGAACCAAAGTAGGCTGGCTTCAGAGAACCTGTTTTGAACTACAAATGGAGTTCATTAGTATTCTATTTTATGAATATAATATAATGCTTTTGCCTAATCTCTTGCTGATGGATGGACATATTAGTGTTTACAGCTTTGTTATTATTAAAAATTATGCCATTGTGATTTTTTTATATATTTCTATGCCATATATGTCAGAGCTTCGTTAGGTTATATGCCTTCAAACAGAATTGCTGAGCCATAGATCACATGGTAAAGATGCTATATACAGTCCTTTCTAGTACCAGACTAAGAAAGATGCTCACTGCTTACTCTTTCTCAGTGGGGCTCAGTATGATTTGGATTTTATCATTACATAAGATAGCTTGTGAATTCTTTATTTAATATTTTCCTAAAGTTATTTATTATTATTTTATTTAGTTTTTTAATGAGTTACACAATTCTTTAATTCTACTTTGAAAAGACTTTATTGATCACCATTATTTTAAAATCTATAATGTATAATTAAAACAGGATTGACATGTTTCAAATATCTGAACAAAGTTGGATATGGTGGTTCATGCCTATAGTTCCAGACACTCAGGGGGCTGAGACAGAAGGCTCATTTGAGAATAGGAGTTCAAGGCTGTCCTAGGCAACATGGTAGACCCTGTAGGAAAAAAAAAAAACAGCTTAATGAAATAAATAAAAATGGCTCATATGCTGTTAATATTATTACAGTTCATCCATACAATTAGATAAATTGAGCTACTAGAATACTAAAAAAAATTTTTTTAAATCATTTAAGAAAATAAAGAATAATTCTGATAGTATGAAATAAATTGAGAATATTAAGTTTTATAATCACAGTTTGTAATGTATATATGTATCATTTACAAATAATTACAATAAATATTATATTTATAGTATATTATGCATATTATTCGTTATATATCACAGTACACATTTATATTATATTTGAGATAGAGTCAACCCTTGGTATTTGTGGGGAATTGGTTCTAGGATCTCTGTGGATTCCAAAATCCATAGATGTTCAACTCCTTTATTTTAAAATGGCATAATGTTTACATATAACTTCTGTACATCCTAGATTTCTTATAATAATTATACAGTGTAAATTGTTACTGCATTGTTTAGGAAATAACAACAATAAAAACTAGTCTGTAGATATCTACATGTTCAATACACATTTATTTATTTATTTATACATCTTGCAAAGTGCTAGGACTAACAGAATTCAGTAAAATTTGCATTGTGTCAGTTTCAAGCCTAGACCCCAAGAAACTGGAGTGTTTTTCATTCCTGTAGGAATACTGCCTCTGCCATAAGAAGAATAAACCTGGGTCAGCCTGCTGGGAGAATGAGAGGCCATTTGGAATAGAAAGCAGTGATCTAAGCAGAGGAAATCTCAGGACACTTTCACTACAGGAAGCTCCCAGCCAACCCCAACTGCCCCATGGGAATGGCAGATGCAAATATTACCAGTAGCCCACCTGAGATCAGCTAAACTCAGCTCAGACCAGAAGTATTTCCCAGATGACCTGTGGATCCATGTGTATTAATAAGGATTTTATTTTTCCATGAGTTTTAGCAAAAGCTAATTAATACAGGAATTTCTTTGAACATAGAAATTAGAGCAATTTTAGTGTTATCTCCCTTTTTTGTTATATTTTTATCAAGGATCATTTATGAGACTTTTGAGAAAAGTTTAACAAAAGTCTGCAAAGAGATTTCCGGTTTTTGCAAATATTGATTATGCAGTTATGATGTGCAAGCATTGTGCTAAATGCAGAGGTAAATAGTGGGAAGAAAAAAAAAACTCCCTGAAAATGAGTGTAAGCTGAAAAGTACAGGTTGAAAAAAAAACTTAAAACATAAGAAACTCAGCCCAGTCTAGGAGACCAGACTTTAATAATGTGTACAGTGGTAACAGCAGTGGGAATATTCAGATAATGGTGGTAATTTAAATACTGATGGAGAAGCTAAAGTAAAAAAAAGGAGAGAGCAGGTAGGGATATAGAAACCTGAGTAGAGAGTAGGAAGCTTGGAGAAATTGGTTTCAGTTGACCTAGATTGCAATGAGAAAAAAAAAAAAGGACAGCTATAGCTTCTGTGAGCAGAAGCTCGAAAACAACATATTAGTAACTGTCTACAGGAGAACACAGAATGTGAATGGCTGGCCTTTGACTAGGGCCCCAGATCAAGGCATTGACAGCTATTGTTGTTTTCTCACTAAGACTAGTAACTTCTGGGGTGGTGGGGGTTAGTGGGTATGCAAACTCAGACCATCACTTATAAAGGCCAGGAATGCACTTGAATCCTGAGTGCAAACATTCCCTGGCACCACCTTTTCTACAATAGAGAATCATTTTTCCAGGTGTCCACCAGTCCTCTACTGATCTCTCTTCTACCTCCATCCTTCTTGTGCTTAGCTTCACCCTGCTGCACTCTGTACCATGTACCAACACTCAGTTTCTGTTTTATACTTCTAGCCCTTGAATCCAAGCTAGCATATCCTACTAGTACTGTATCCCCACATTTTCCCCAATAAATGGAGTTTGCAGCAGTGGGCAGGGAGCATTGAGGGCAACTTCGTTTTGCTGCTATGGTTTGTTATTGCATATTGGATATATGTAACTTGCTTCTGATCATTATGGGAGCTCCCAGCCATGAGTTTGCCTTGAGTCTCAGCTGAGACTTTGGACTTGAACTTTTGAGCAGTGGTGGAACTGTTAAGACGATGGAGACTTGGAGGTGGCCAAAATGCATTTTGCACTGTGAGATGAACATGAGCTTTTTGGGCCAGGGTTGGAATGTCATGGTTTGGATATAGAATGTCTCCTGAAAGCTCAAGTGAAATGATTAGATTATGAGAGTTGTAACCTCATGGGTGATATAATATACTCAGTGGATTAGTAATTAAATGGAATAACTAGGTAGTAACTGCAGGCACCTGGAGTGTGGCTGGAGGAAGTAGGTGTTGGGGGCATGATTTGGGGGTATATATTTTGTCCTGGCTTCTCTCCTCCCACTCCCGCTTCCCAAGCTGTCATGAATTGAGCAGCATTTCTTCACCATGACCTTTTGCCATGTGATGTTTTGCCTCATCCCAGGGTCAGAACAATGTATTCATCCAACCATGGATTGAACCTCTGAAACAGTGAGCCCAAAATAAACTTTCCTTCTTCTAAGATGTTCTTGTCAGGTATTTTGGTCTCAGCAATGAAATGCTGAATAAACCACACTGTAAGCATATTTCTGAAGCAATTTTACCACGAGATCCCTACTACACTTGGAGAGAGGGTAATGAGGGGGAAAGGAAATAAACAGGAAAGAGAAACAAGTATTATTTCTCTTGTGGGGATGATTAAAGTGATCAACACAGGACAGCATCATGTCCTGCCATATCCTTCCTAGAAAAAGAAGAACTAGGATGTGCTCTTCTGGGGTTATGGATAAGTCATAAATATTTCTATTTGTTTCCCCTTTTGGAGCCCACAGACAACATTATGAAAATGGGCAAATCCTCTGGGTAATTGCTTATATTATTGGTCTCCAAAAACCATTCTAGTCCCAGAGTAGAGGGAATCCATATTCATGGGGTACATATAAAATAATACTTATACTACATTTTTTCTTCTGTTTGCATTTTATTATGTGCCATTTTCTCCTCTATATAGCAGTTTTGATAGTAATAGTGAAGTGTACCTACTCACAGTTATGTCAAGAACTACTCCGAGCCAAACATAGACAATGGGTGCTATGGCTTCAAGGTTTGTGCGTCCACCCAAATTCATTTTGAAACTTAATTTCCAATGTAATAATATAAATATATGGGGCTTTTAGGAGGTGATAGGTGTGCATGGAATTATCATCTTATTAAAGGGCTAGAGCGATGGCCCTTTTTGACTCTTCTGCTCTCCACCATTTAGGATGCAGCAACATTGTGCCATCTCCTAAAGCAGAGGGTCTTCGCTAAACACTGAATTTACCAGTGCTTTTAATTGTGACTTCATTGTCTCCAGATCTGCAAGAAAATAAATTTATGGTTCTTATAATGAACCAAGTCTCAGGCATTTTGCTATTGCAGGACACACAGGCTAAGACCTGGGTAAACTTCAGGTTCATATGAACAGAAAGAGAGAAACAGTACCTAGGAACAGAAAGGAAAAAAAAAGACATCTGGAAAGGTTTCTCCTACCATGGTGTGTTACCTCTAGTCATAACTGGACACAAGGGAAAACTTGCAATTGCCAGCAACTCAAATTGCCCCCATCTGCATGTGTGAACTTTAAACTGGAACAAGGCACAAAAATGTTTTGCAAGAAAAAATGTGATTTGGAAGATGACCATCTAGAAGTACCTAGAAGATTGTTCTTACTACCAGCTGGCTAACCACACAAAAGAAACTCAATCTGTGGTAATGACTCCACCTCTTTTAGGACTTCTTGATGGGAGAGGAGCTACCAAAAAATTTCTGATGTGTTGAAAAGGTGTACAACAAGATTAACAAATACAAGAGCCAATTCATCGGCAAAATGGGAAGCCAAATGACAGGCATGTGCAGATTCAGCATACTATCCTCTCCATTCTTGTGTGTTCGAAAATTTTACAAAATGTAAATGAGAAAATAAACAAATTCTAGATCAACAGTAACTAAGAACAATAAAGATACTGTGTCAATTTCAAAATATTATCAATGGGACATGAACCTGGCAGAGGTACCTCTAATCTCCAACTCAAGTTGTAATTCATTCTTGAAATAACATATACTGGGGCTGGGGGTTGTAGCTCAGTGGTTGAGTGCTTGCCTCACATGCATGAGGCACTGAGTTTGATCCTCAGCACCACATAAAAAAATAAATAAAGATACAAACAAAGATATTGTGTCCATCTACAACTAAAAAACTGTTTTTTAAAAAAATAAACATATATTGATATAGCCGGGCATGGTAGCGCATGCTTGTAATCTCAGAGGCTCAGGGGGAACTATAAAGAAAGGATTGTTACACAACTAGGTATAATTTTGCATTCACTAAGTCAATAGGTGAGACATTTCTGATTGTAGACAAATTCATCATTGCTCCTGACACTGCACATGATTTGAATGAAAATCTTCTCTTTCCTTTAAACTCTTTTTTTTTCCTGTGTGTATGTTCCATTTTATTTTATTTTTTTTTTATTGTTGGTCGTTCAAAACATTACATAGTTCCTCATACATCATATTTCACAGTTTGATTCAAATGAGTTATGAACTCCCAATTTTATCCCGTATACAGATTGCTGTATCACATCAGTTACCCTTCCATTGATTGACATATTGCCTTTCTAGTGTCTGATGTATTCTGCTGTCTGTATTATTCTCTACTATCCCCCCTCCCCTCCCCTCCCCTCCCCTTTTCTCTCTCTACCCCTTCTACTGTAAATCACTTCTTCCATTTGAATTATCTTGTCTTACCCCTCCTTTCCTCTTATATGTCATTTTGTATAACACTGAGGATCGCCTTCCATTTCCATGCGATTCCCCTTCTCGTTTCCTTTCCCTCCCACCTCTCAACCCTGTTAATGAAAATCTTCGTCTCAAGCTCTTCGTCCCTACCCTGTCCTTGTTTCCTCCCCTTATATCAGAGGAGTCATTTGGTATTTGTTTTTTAAAGATTGACTAGCTTCACTTAGCATAATCTGCTCTAATGCCATCCATTTCCCTCCAAATTCTATGATTTTGTCATTTTTAAATGCAGAGTAATACTCCATTGTGTATAAATGCCACATTTTTTTAATCCATTCATCTATTGAAGGGCATCTAGGCTGATTCCACAATCTTGCTATCGTGAATTGTGCTGCTATGAACATCGATGTAGCAGTGTCCCTGTAGCATGCTCTTATTAGGTCTTTAGGGAATAGACCGAGAAGGGAAATAGCTGGGTCAAATGGTGGTTCCATTCCCAGCTTTCCAAGAAATCTCCATACTGCTTTCCAAATTGGCTGCACCAATTTGCAGTCCCACCAGCAATGAACAAGAGTGCCCTTTTCCCCACATCCTCTCCAGCACTTATTGTTGTTTGACTTCCTAATGGCTGCCAATCTTACTGGAGTGAGATGGTATCTTAGGGTAGTTTTGATTTGCATTTCTCTGACTGCTAGCGATGGTGAGCATTTTTTCATGTACTTATTGATTGATTGTATATCCTCTTCTGAGAAGTGTCTGTTCAGGTCCTTTGCCCATTTATTGATTGGGTTACTTGTTGTCTTATTGTCTAATTTTTTGAGTTCTTTATATATTCTGGTTATTAGGGCTCTATCTGAAGTGTGTGGAGTAAAGATTTGTTCCCAGGATGTAGGCTCCCTGTTTATCTCTCTTATTGTTTCTTTTGCTGAGAAAAAACTTTTTAGTTTGAGTAAGTCCCATTTGTTGATTCTAGTTGTTAACTCTTGAGCTATGGGTGTCCTATTGAGGAATTTGGAGCCCGATCCCACAGCGTGTAGATCATAACCAACTTTTTCTTCTATCAGATGCCGTGTCTCTGATTTAATATCAAGCTCCTTGATCCATTTTGAGTTAACTTTTGTGCAAGGCGAGAGATAGGGATTCAGATTCATTTTGATGCAAATGGATTTCCAGTTTTCCCAGCACCATTTGTTGAAGATGCTATCCTTCCTCCATTGCATGCTTTTAGCCCCTTTATCAAATATAAGATAGTTGTAGTTTTGTGGATTGGTTACTGTGTCCTCTATTCAAAAATTGGAAAAGGAGTTAGCAAAGCTGAGTTGAATCATGAGTTCAAAGCCAGTCTCAGCAACTTAGTGAGGTCCTTAAGCAACTCAGAGACCCCGTCTCTAAATAAAATAAAATAGGTCTGGGGATGTGGCCTAGTGGTCGAGCACCCCTGAGTTCAATCCCTGGTACCAAAAACTAAAATAAAATAAAATAACAGATATTGAGAAATATAATAGGAGCCCCTATGAGGAGTATGTAGTAAGCTCACCTCTGCTATAGAATATATCACCTTTTCTTTCTGTATAACCAGAAAGTCTTGATGTCTATCCAGTTGTAAATCTGCTTTATGGAGACCTTTTTCATCATCTGAACTTGAAACATTCAATTGCCTTCAGGACACCCCCCCTCAAAAAAAATGAATCTGTATGTCTCTGATTCTCGACTCACAGGCTACCCAGAAAGTAGCCCTAGAGGGGAAAATGATAGGAGATAAAATTATAGAAAGAGTACTTCATTTCTAAGAGTTCCTAGAGTTTCTTTTATACATTTTAAGATTCTTTCTGCAAATATATTCATTTTTTTCATAAAGAAATAGTCTGAACACTACTGGTTTTCAGATGAGCTATCTATGGAATTAATCTCTCAGCCTTTTAGAAACCTATCGTGGGTGGCCTTCTTTCTCATCTTAATTTGTGATCTTTCCTGTAGCTATATATACAGAATATAACTCACTGGTTTACAGTTATAAGGAGTGATAAAGAAAGGATTGTTACACAACTAGGTATAATTTTGCATTCACTGAGTCAATAGGTGAGACATTTCTGATTGCAGGCAAATTCATCATTGCTCCTGACACTGCACATTGTTTGAATGAGAATCTTCCCTTTGCTTTAAACTCTTGAAAAAAAAAAATGGAAAAGGAGTTAGCAAGACCAAAGAAAATATTAATTTTCCTCTGTTTCAAATCTTTTTCAGCTGTGTATTGATTGGAAACCAACTCAGTGATTTAATTAGAAATACAAGCTTTCCTCCTTCCCTTAGGTTCATATCAAATTTACCAATTTTTTTTTTCACATATTTTCTTAGGCTGGAGCTACAAAGATCAGAGAAGGCCTCAACTCTCAGATACCCTTTAATTTGTTATGGACTGATTATGATCTAAACATGAGCAATGATAATCCAGCTACAGTGTGCTACCTCAACTTGCCTGCAGCAAGTGACTGGGAAGACTCATAGAAGTGCCCCCACCCCCCAACTTTAACAGGAATTTCCTTAGGAAATCTACCTGGGGAGTGCTGAAGGCACCACATTGGATGATTTCGATTCACCAGTCCCCATAGATTGTTTTGTGTATTTGAAAACACAATTCTATTTTTCTAAGAACTCTTAATTGACAAAAAGGAAAAAAAAAGGTGTTTATATTCAATTTAAAGCAAAGTATTAAGACATTTTTGCATTGGGGGGTAATCTTACTAAAGCTGGGTAAATTACTATAGTGTTATGTGCAAGTGTAAAACATTCCCTTTATCACAGTTTATATATACATAACTAGTAGAGCAATGAACAGGAGACAAGATGGTGAGAGGAATTCATGATCAGAGAAAGGGAGGGGATCTTGGGCTACTGCCATTAAGATTCTGTAAAAGGTTTGAAAATATCCTGATAACATGGGATATGGGTCTTCATGCCCCAAACTCACCAGGGCTAGATTAAAGCATGCAGATTACCCAGAGCAGTCATGCCAAGAGACCAGGAAAAAAGGAGACCAGTTCCAAGTACAAACTGTACTGCTTTCTTTAACCTGGTAAAACCAACCAGGCTGCAGTCTAGAGTGGAAGTCTGTTTACTTCCAGATGCACATGTGCTCTTCACCACAGTGTCAACACGATGTCAGACCACAGAGGGTTCCAGTCTGGTGACCACTTCTTGCTTGTAGTAAACATTAGTTGCTTAACAATGTTTCAACAGCAAGTGAGAAGAGAACATGGGCTCCGAAGGCCAAGACAGTCTCAGAAACCACACTTCCTGGGCCTGAACCCTCACTCAAGATGTACTAGGCTTGGTCAGGTCCCCCGAGGCCTCTGTCTCTCAGTTTCCTCATCTACACAACAGGAAAAAGAGTATGATTCTACCACACAGGATTGGCCTGTGGGTTTAATGAGCTGTGATATGTAACAGCTTTAGAATAATGTCCCAGTTACAGTGAGATTTCCGTAAACACCATCCTTGTGATTAGGAATCGGACCCTACCTCTTTTCTGCAGCTTGTTCTTTTCAGAGAGCAAACTAAGGAGGTAAAATGCATGAGGCCTTTTTCCTCCAACAAAGATAAATTCCACAGACTTTGAGACATCGGAGTGGATATCATAGTTTTCAGGACAAAATTCGAGGGAAGGAGCCTGGGAAATAATAGAGACTTAAAAAGCACACAAAGAACGCCTCTGGGAGCCAAGAGGCCTGGAGGCAGAAAGAAAGAGACATCCTGAATGCCAGCAGAAATTAGAAAAGAATATAAGGAGAGAAACGACACCCTAACCAGGAGCTATGGGGAGGGAAACCAAAGTGCCCAGCCAGCACCCAGTCAAAGGCAGCTGTCCTGTTTGCTGACTTATCTTCAAGGCTTTCTCTTTCTTTCTTTCTTTCTTTGGGTGTGAGTGAGTGTGAGGGAGAGGTCAAGCACAGTACTCTTGTTTTGTTCTTACTCTTATTTGTTCTGTCTTTGAGAACTTGCCTCCCCCCACCGACCCATTATAATTCTTCAGGAAAAAAAAATGGCCACCAAAGGGAAACAACAACAACAAAAAATTCTCAAACCTGATGTCCTCCTTCCAGCGTGGAGAAGGAATAGCACAGGAGTTTGCAGAGCAGAAATTTCTCCTAGAAAGCCATCACTGGGAAAATAATGGGGAGGTGGCTTCCCTAGTTCTCCTTTTACACGCTCTTTACTGGAAAGCACTAGGGCAGAGATTCTTTTCAGCAGCTAGGATTTTTTTTTTTTTTGCCATGACAGATAATATTCAAAACAGCTTATTATCATTTGCTTCACTTCTGCGTGAAGAAAACAGCCAACAATATTCATATCCTCTAAATAATTACCGAACCAGTCATCATCTGGAATTCTGTGAGAGATGTAAAAGTGAACTATAAATTCAGAAAACTTTTTCTAAACTAAAACTTTGCAGTCCCCTGTCACTGCCAATTAAATAATCAAACTTTGCACTGAACATGATATTTCTCCTCATGGTTTTTCCTTCCTAAAAGGAGAAAGAAAGAGCACCTTTTGCAAGTGGATTCCATGAGTTCTGTAACCCCACACCATTTCACAGACCTCCAGAAGATTCTCAAAAACTGAAACCTTTTTCAAGGGACTAAACACTTCAAGTGTCGACAGACCTAGCGATTCACCTGGGAACTGATGGGCTCTTCTCTATGGTTCATTGTCAGCTTTCTATAGTTAAATTAATACTAACCACAGTGACTGGCAATAGTACATTATCTTTTCTCCACCATGTCCTCAATACACTTGAAAAATCCCACACACTGGTGAGAATTATGTAAGAGGTTCAGGACTGTAGCTTCAGAAATTATGCATTCAATTGTCTGAATTATGCCCCAATTCTCTTTCTCTCCTAATGTTCTATAAATACAACATCCCTGTGAAACCACTTTTTTTTCCTTATTAAAAAAAAAGGAATTGAAAAGATTCATGCAAAGAATGTTTTGGATTTTTTAGTTAAATAAAATATTTCTTCTTAGCCTCCTGCATTCTATCATCACAAAATCATTTAATTAAAAAAAATAAAATTTTACATCACTAGCTCCCACAACAAGTAAACTACTTTCAGATTCCCAAAGTGACTTTTATTATCTATTTTTAAAAATACTTTTGACATGATAAAAACCATAGCTCAAGGCAGCAGGAGCAAATGAGCCTTTGATTAGAAGCAAATAATTCATTATTCTTTCTTTAGACTTGATCTTCTGTAAGTAAACATGAACATCTACATACTTTTTTATGTTTCCTTTGAAACAAATAATAATAACGTGAAATATATTTTTTCCAGTTATCTTTGTATCTATTTTAGTCAGCTTTTCACAACTGTGACCAAAAGAACTGACAAGAACAATTAGAAGATGAAAAGTTTATTTAGGGATCACAGTTTCAGAGGTCTCAGTCTATAGACAGCCAACTTCATTCCTTAGCTGGAGGTGAGGCAGAACATCGTGGCACAAGAGTGTGGGGGATGAAAGCAGATGAGCACATGGCACCAAGGAAGCAGAAAGAAAGAGGGTGGGGCTCTGCTCACCAAGAACAAAATATGTACCCCAAAGACACTGACCCCAATGGCCTACATCCTCTAGCCACACTCCACCTGCCTACAGTTACCAAGTTAATCCCTATCATCAAATGAATGCACTGATTAGGTTAAGACTCTCATAACCCAGTCACTTCACCTCAAACTTTCCTGTATTGTCTCACACACAAGATTTTGGGGTACACCTCACATCTAAACCATAATAATATTCATTCGGTCTGCTGTGTTCTAAACAATGTGTGCCTCCAAAAATGAGCAAGATCTAGCACTTGCCATGGGTGACTTTATCACACAAGATCTATAGAGAGAAAATCAGCCATCATTATCTGGTGTGATTAATTCTGTACTTGGAGAACTTTTTCAAGGGCAGCATCCATTTCAGGATGAGACGGGCATTCTTTAGGTCAGTTATTTTGTCAGCAATTATTCAGCACTTAGTAGAAGATTTCTTTGAAAACATGTTCCTTGTGCAGAGCCCATCAGAATACATGAAAGATGACCAAGATGAAAAATGATCAGATTCCAACATGGAAGCAAAGAGATTGAGAGAAAGCCATGTGCCAAGACGAGGAGAAAAGAGTACTGTGCGTTTAGAAGTATCCAGAAAGATGAGCATGGCTGAATGATAAAGTGGTGTCTATGGGAAGTGTTACCTTGTGCATATCTTTTTATGTCACCCTAAGGATTCTGAAGATCATCCTCAACGAAAAGATCCAGATGTGCCAGGGTCCTCCTGTTGCTGCCCAGCTCCAATTCCTCTCTTCTTTGCCCTGCTTCTAATGCTGGAACCTCTTTCCACTGCCAGCTGGCAGGACAGTAGATCTCATCACTAGAGGGTGCCAGAGGGACCATAAATGAAGGAAGGGCTCTGCTCCCGAATTCTAGAGTACATTTTTATGGTGGAATTCTTGGCACTCCAGAGCAGGGTTTCCATAGAGTCCTGTCCATGTAGACTTCTGTAACCTTTCTGTCATGCAGGGGCCTCTGTTCACCCATCAACGCCCTGCAGTGAAGGCTGGAGGTCAGTTACAGTGGAGGTGAGGAGGCTCTTCCAGATTTACTCTACTTCAGGCCTCTGGGCAGTGACTACTTTATTCTCTCTACATCTCCCAATCCAATCCCTTGATATAATTAATAATTTTTTTCCATTGAACGTGTTGTGTACAAAGTACTGCTTATTTATATCTCCAGATTAGAAGCTAATTGGCCAAGAATTGGTACTTGGAGAGGTACCACAAAGATGAGATTTGTGGTCCGGTTTGGTCACTCCAATAGGCTTGAGCTGAGCGCTTAGTACTTGGAAATGAGAAGTGGATGTTACTCATCCATGGCATGCAATGGTATCACAATTAATCGATCTGTCACCTGTGGTTGGTGGTGCTAAGGTGGCAACTGGGGCATGTACCTTGAGGGCCCAAGTGAGTGGCTGTAGCACCTGACACTTATGGCAGTAATCCAAGGATTATTAAAGAATCAGGTATGAGATAGATTCTTCTGAGTGCAATGGCATGCTTATAGAAAGGAAATGATGATTCCAGATCTTTTTTATTTTTTTTATTTATTTTTATTGGTTGTTCAAAACATTACAAAGTTCTTGACATATCATATTTCATACATTAGATTCAAGTGGGTTATGAACTCCCATTTTTACTCCAAATACAGATTTCAGAATCACATCGGTTACATATCCACATTTTTACATAATGCCATATTAGTAACTGTTGTATTCTGCTGCCTTTCCTATCCTCTACTATTCCCCCTCCCCTCCCCTCCCATCTTCTCTCTCTA
Source organism: Urocitellus parryii (assembly GCF_045843805.1). Classification (NCBI taxonomy): domain Eukaryota; kingdom Metazoa; phylum Chordata; class Mammalia; order Rodentia; family Sciuridae; genus Urocitellus; species Urocitellus parryii. The sequence goes on from NC_135536.1 coordinate 39,142,042, forward strand.
CCCCATCTACTGTAATTCATTTCTCTCCTTGTTTATTTTCCCATTTCCCTCACAATCTGTTATATGTAATTTTGTATAACAATGAGGGTCTCCTTCCATTTCCATGCAATTTCCCTTTTCTCTCCCTTTCCCTCCCACCTCATGTCTCTGTTTAATGTTAATCATTTCCTCCTTCTCTTCCTCCCTGCTCTGTTCTTAGTTGCTCTCATTATATCAAAGAAGACATTTGGCATTCATTTTTTTAGGGATTGGCTAGCTTCACTTAGCATAATCTGCTCTAGTGCCATCCATTTCCCTGAAAATTCCATGATTTTGTCATTCTTTAGTGCCACGTAATACTCCATGGTGTATAAATGCCACATTTTTTTTTATCCATTCATCTATTGAAGGGCATCTGGGTTGGTTCCACAGTCTAGCTATCGTGAATTGTGCTGCTATGAACATCGATGTGGCAGTATCCCTGTAGTACGCTCTTTTAAGGTCTTCAGGGAATAGTCCGAGAAGAGCAATAGCTGAGTCAAATGGTGGTTCCATTCCCAGCTTTCCCAGGAATCTCCATACTGCTTTCCAAATTGGCTGCACCAATTTGCAGTCCCACCAGCAATGTACAAGAGTACCCTTTTCTCCACATCCTCGCCAGCACTTGTTGTTGTTTGACTTCATAATGGCTGTCAATCTTACTGGAGTGAGATGGTATCTTAGGGTGGTTTTGATTTGCATTTCTCTGACTGCTAGAGATGGTGAGCATTTTTTCATGTACTTGTTGATCGATTGTATGTCCTCCTCTGAGAAGAGTCTGTTCAGGTCCTTGGCCCATTTGTTGATTGGGTTATTTGTTATCTTATTGTCTAATTTTTTGAGTTCTTTGTATACTCTGGATATTAGGACTCTATCTGAAGTGTGAGGAGTAAAAATTTGTTCCCAGGATGTAGGCTCCCTATTTACCTCTCTTATTGTTTCTCTTGCTGAGAAAAAACTTTTTAGTTTAAGTAAGTCCCATTTGTTGATTCTTGTTATTAACTCTTGTGCTATGGGTGTCCTATTAAGGAATTTGGAGCCGGACCCCACAATATGTAGATCGGAGCCAACTTTTTCTTCTATCAGACGCAGAGTCTCTGATTTGATATCAAGCTCCTTGATCCATTTTGAGTTAACTTTTGTGCATGGTGAGAGAAAGGGATTCAATTTCATTTTGTTGCATATGGATTTCCAGTTTTCCCAGCACCATTTTTTGAAGATGCTATCCTTCCTCCATTGCATGCTTTTAGCCCCTTTATCAAATATAAGATAGTTGTAACTTTGTGGATTAGTCTCTGTGTCCTCTATTCTGTATCATTGGTCCACCCGCCTGTTTTGGTACCAGTACCATGCTGTTTTTGTTACTATTGCTCTGTAGTATAGTTTGAAATCTGGTATCGCTATACCGCCTGATTCACATTTCCTGCTTAGAATTGCTTTTGCTATTCTGGTTCTTTTTTTAAATATATCTTTATTTTATATATTTATTTATATGTGGTGCTGAGGATCCAACCCAGCGCCTCGCACATGTTATGTGAGCACTCTACCATTGAGCCACAACCCCAGCCCCCAGATCTTTTAATTATCAGCTCAAATCAAGATTTGAGAACAAGAGTCTCTTATTAATTATACTGTTGATCACTATTATTGAAAATCAAATTTAATTGAGAAGGGTCTTATTATTATTTATAATAAAAATTGAATTCGCAATCTTAACAAGTTTTTGTGTAAATGTCAGGACATTTATTGGAAAATGATGGGACCTTGAAACTTTGACTAGTGACATATAGTTAGACCCAAATGACATTCTTGAGTCCCAAATCATTTTCAGATTCTTTTGCCAGTGAGCATTTTGCTACAATATCTGAGGAGTCTCGTCTTCCTCTGCTTGAAAACCCCATGATGACTGGGTATGACGGCACATGCCTGTAATTCCAGCAGCATAGAAGCCCGAGGCAAGAAGATCATGAGTTCAAAGGCAGCCTCATCAACTTAGTGAAGCCCTAAGCAACTCAGCAAGACCCTGTCACTAAATAAAATATGAAAAATGGCTGGGGATTTGACTCAGTGGTAGAACGTCCCTGGGTTCAACCCTGGTAATCCCCCCCCCAAAAAAAAATAATGGTCTCACCTGGGTTAAATATGTTTAAATATTATTTCTTGTTATCCTTAAACCCCCTGCCACAAATACTCTACACTGTCACCAGACCAGCCAAAGTGAAGTATCAGCATGCTCAATGGGGAGCAGTATACACCATGACCCAAGAGGAAATAGATTACACTTGGGTGTGCTTTGGTTACGTATATTAGGGTAAACTTATATGTAACTTATTGACGTACATATAAATGTGTGGTAGTAGATTCTAAGGCTCTTAGACCAAGGAAGGTAAAAGATAATGCTAGAACTAGCCAGCATTCCCAGATAATGACATGTACATACCTACTAAAGATTGTGGATTTAATGTGTTAGCACATAAGCTGGAGATGACTATAGCTGGTTAGCTGCAACCTAAACTTAATGATGACTTTCTTGATAAGCTTGGGGTGCCTTGGAATAAGCTATCGGGGGAATCCAGAGGCTAAAGTTAATGGTCTAGTGGTTGTGTGGCGAATTTATGTGTGGGGGTCCTAAGGAGAATGAGCATGTTGGGCTGGATTCATTATGTGAAACCTACATACCCATCCCCAACTATATTCTTTAGAAGATCAGAAGACCCTCCTATGCTGGAGCACAGAGAAACTCATTAGAGAAGAGAGAAACTGCATCCTTGAAAACCCCAAGGTTGCTCTTTTTCTATAAGCCATGTTGGGGGTAGGGGACCCTGACTCATGCAGCCAGCCAGTCAAGCTTGGGGAAAAAAAAACTGGAGGAAAAGCAGAGGATAGAATATAGGAGATAAACCTTGGAGGAAATTAGAAAATAAGTTAGGCTTGTAGTGCCATTAAAAATTTAGAAAAGCCTAAACTAAGACAAGAGAAGTAAGGGTGTAAAAAGAAAAAATGTACTTAACAAGCATTTGGTCAGCAGACGACATGATGCTAGACTGCATCTAACATGAAGCCTGAGAAAAAGTCCAAGATACTTGCAGTTTTCTTGTTTTCTTTGGTTGAAAATGGGACCCATGGTATGTTCAGAATGATTTAAAATACAGGAAACAGTGTTTTCTAAGGATTATAATGAATTTGTTTAGAGATCTGTTGGATTTGTGAATCCAGGTAGAGGTAGTAAGTTATATATGCAGATCTTGACCACGAGAGAGAAATCTAACCTCAAAATTGAGTCTTAAGCTTCAATAATGTGTAGGTTGGAGCCTTAGACACATAGAAGATATCCCCCAGGAAACTAATATTTAACAGGCAGATGGAAAACCAAGCACGTGGAAGGAGCCCATCCACGGGGAAGAGGAGAAACACAAGACATTATAAGCATAACATGGGATCAGCTGCAATAGAAACACCACACAGATTTTAAGGAACACAAGTTAAAGAGCATTTGGCGTATCACTGGAAAAATATTGGTAACTACAGCAGACCACAGATGACTGGAGGCTGAAGATGGATTTCATGGGTGAAAAGTGGTCAGGAGGTGAGGAAGTAAAGATGCTGTGGTAGCAACCATTTAGTCACATTAAAAATATCTTCGATCCCCTTCTTTAACCTCTACAAACAGTAAACTAAAACACCAAATATGCACTCTCGAAATCCCTTTGCAAATAGGGCTCACCACTTATGGGCCATAAACTCTACATAAAAATATGCTATGGGTCTTGAGGGAAATATATTTTTCTCCCAGATAAACATACACTAGAGGGACAGGGTATGGAGGGTAAAGGACAGAGTATATCCCTGTTTCTTCTTTAATTCAGTTGTGATATTGATGCTGCAGCAACTGTTTTGGCATCATAGGAAACAAACCTATAGATGAGGATGAAAACCTAGTAAAATGCAAAAGGGAAATTAATCATTAAGGATATCAGTATCCAATAACATAAAATTCTAACTCCAGAATTATTATTATGTAAGAAAACATAAATCCCTATCTATTTGAGACTTGGTTAATCAGGGAGGTTTTTTGTTTATTTGGTTGGTTGTTTTGCAATTTGCAATGTGAAGAACTCCTAGAGACTCTTTTAAGAAGCTTGTCTGTGAGATCAGTAGGACAGTAATTAGAAGATAAGGATTTAATATTTGCTTTTTTGTGGGGGGGGAGAGTTGAATATTTATTTTAATTTTATGCTTTTTTTAATTTTAAGAAGAGACATAACTATGCTAATTTCTAGGCTAATGAGAAAGTATCAATGGAAAAGGAGAAACTGAATAAATAAGAAAACAAAATAACAAGTAATGGAGAAAAGTCTTCTGTAAGAATAATTGATGGATGGTACAGGTGAAGAGATTAGCTTCATGTAGATGGAGGGAAACTTCCTTCCTCCTGAGGGACAGGAAGAGTTGAAAGGAAAGAGCAGAGGAAACCTGAGAGAACTGTCACCTGATTACCCTGTAATATTCCCCAGACCGGCCAACCTTGCCATTCAGTCCTGCTCACCCAGACTAGAAATCTCCTTCCTATGGGAAATCCTAACCGGCTCACAAAAATCCAATCTGTAGGGTTGGTGATGGATCTTAATCTCTCTCACCTCTTCTTTTGCCCCAAGCTACTTTGCATTGTAGTACAGAATTCATTGAAAAGACATCTACAGGTAGAATTGCAGGCAAGCATTGGGAGGAGCAATTTAAAGCACCAGCCAGTCAGGTCTGTAATAGGTAGTGACCTACTTACTCTAAAACAAAACAAAACAAAATAAAACAAAAAACCTTCCAGCAGACCCAGTGTGCGCTCCTGCACTGTCCAGAAACTTAGAGAGGTGATATGAGATCCCTGGGAAAGAGGGAGTATCAGAACTGGTTTGACTTTCATTATTGTATCTTGGGGTTATCTTTGGCTATAGTGATTTAGTAAAGGAAATCTCAGTAGTACTTTGTAAAACACTGTTTAAAACTGTTTGTTTTTTTCCCTCTACAATGAATGTGGGAGCAAAAATTTAGGTAATGCTGAACTTCACTGCCTACCACAATTGAGTCATTTAAATTTGCATACTACATTTCGACCTTGAGGTTTAGCAAGGGCAATGTCTGATTTGATCCAAGATAGAACAGACTGTCTTATAGTTTGACCTCCAACCATCACTTTGCCTCTTTTTTTTTTTTTTTTTGATTTTTAAGCATCATGGCAAATAGTCTTTTACATAGCTGGCAATTCTCCATGGTACTTCTCAGGAGCAGGTTTATAAACAATGGAAAGCTTTAAGCTGCCTCTCTTGGCTGGTGAAGAACTTTCAGGGAACTGGAATCACTATTGCTGTTCACCCTCCGGTCCCTAGAATTAGCTGCAATGGACTCTGTAGCCTCACATTAAAAAGGGCTTAAAGCATAGCACTTGCAAGAGGGCTCATATGATCTTATAAATTATTATTCATGGCTGGGCTGTTTCTAAGCCAATTCAAGGGTATACCGTACTTCACAGAGCCAAAAGCTCACACCCCAAGAGCCTACCCACTCCATTCAATTCTAAGCATTATTCATAGCATATAAAGAGAAAAATAAAATAGTGATGACTCTTTATGCCCTTATTGTAGACTCCATGGAATAAGTAGTGTTTAGCCCAATGTTAAGAAGGCAAAGAAGGACCTGTCAAGTGCGGATTAGTAAGTTAACTTTCTGACATAATGCAAACCACTGTAACTTCCCCTGCACAAAAGGAAGGAGAAAGAAAGCCAGCGTGTGATATGAGAAACTGCACTGAAAGAAGATGTTGATACTCCTAAGCACTGAAATGTTGAACTTTACCTAAGCCCTATGCTTCTGGAAAAGATCAGGGTTAACAAAGACCCTCTCTTTTGTGTTGCAGGAAATGACTTGAGGTAAAAGACCACCTTGCCCCATATGACTGAGAGAATTCTCACAGAGGTCTTTCTGGTTTATCTATGAAGAGGTAAGACACAGACCCTCAAAATTCCCATTCCTTGTGGAATGGAGAGTATCATGCCAAGTGAACATCCTGCTAATGAAGTAAGACAAACCTATTGACAGAAAGGCAAAAGTCAAATGTTTTCTCTCATATGTAGAATCTAGAGAGAGATAAGATGACTGAACTGTCACTACTGACCAATTGAGACAAGATATCTGCTAATATCCAGCATTCTCCCCTCACCCATGGGATCCAGGATTTGACCCATCCTCAGCCTGAGTCTGCCTTGGTAGAGGGACCAGCCCCTTTCCTAGATCTCCTCCTAAATGTCAACCAACCACAAATAAAATCATTTTCTGATCAGCTGTCCAGCCCCCTTCCCACTCCTCCCAGGTTTCATAGCTCTTTAATCTGCTTTGCCCATATGAACTTCCATGAACTTGCCTAGAGATCTCATTTGAGCATTCTCCACTGTGGCAATGGTGCTCCTGCCCCAGGACCAGAGCCCTCCTCTCCCTATCCCAATAGTCTTTAAATAAACTTTCTCCTTATCTGAGTCCAGATTTGTTTTTATTTGACAATTCTTACATTTAGTGAGCTTTATGTCTTTTTTCATAGAGAGCAGGTCATTCTCCAAACGTGTTATCAACTCAAATCGAGTCCCAGAAGGTGATAAAATCTGATCAAGCATCTTCTGCTCCAAGAATTTACTGGTTCTGATTTAACTTGCAACTAACTTTGTATTAAAAAGATGGTACAATATAATCTGTGCACCTTATGAAGCCGTCACATAGCACAAAGCCAGGGAATAAGGAGGTGGTTACCTGTGTTACCTGGCAGGCAGCCTGGCGCAGAGAACCATCACTGGCCTGGGGACCAGCTCCCGTGTCCCAGTCCCACATCTGTCAAATGACCTTTGGAAGATGACTTATTCTCTTTGGGGCCTTTGTAATTTTATCTGTAAAATGAGGGGATTGAACTTCATGATCTCTAACCTCCCTTCCAGCTCTAGAAGTCTATGATTCTAAAACAATTTAGAGTAAATCATAAAGACGGACGTGCAGGCAGTCAGATCAGCAAAGGTGACTGCAAGGAGGGCTACACGGTGCTATGGCCAGGGCCGTAATGAGATTTGTAATTAAATATAACAACACGGGGTCATAATCAGATCTCATGCTTCAGAAACCACATTAATCACGATAGGGATCAGATAGGGCACTCACCCTAGAAAGCAATGGGGACCTTGGAAAGGAGAGTGAGCTGTCCCCTGTCCCCTCCAGGGCTGAGCAGTGTGCTGAGAGGGGCACAGTCCGGGGCAGGCCTGGAGATGTGAGCTTTAACCCTGAGCTGCACTTCAGTTTCTATCTCAGTAAAGTGAAAAATGTAGATCCACGCTCTCGAACTTTCCTGAAGTATTGGGAAAGTAAAGAGGAAACTGCAGGCTCCTGAAGGCTGCCAAAAACATCTGGCAAGGTTTTATTTTCTTAAAAATAAGCTGCATATTTACTCCTACTCCATATTCTATCTGACTCTGCCTCAAAATATTTAAACACTGTGTCATGCTATTAAACTAATAGCCCCCCAGAGACTGTAGAGTTTTGACTAGAGACTTCCAGATACTGCAGTGCAGTGGGTGGCTGAGGTCTGCAAACAGTAGGTAGGTGGACCCCATTATACCCTTCTAGGGCTGTTGTCTATAATTCTTACACTTGGAAATATTCTTGCTTCTGGAGTAATCTTTGATCAAATCATAAACTCAGATGTGTGTGTGTGTGTGTGTGTGTGTGTGTGTGTGTGTGTGAAGGTGGTTAAGTGAGTGAGTCTGATTGTAAAAGTGTTGTGCTGAGTGGTTGTCAGGGGAGCAGCTGTTGGTCAGAATGAGAAAAAGGGAGCGAGCCTGGAAGGGTGGATGCCAGGACAAAGGCCTTTATAATTAAAGTTTTGACTCCTAGGAGAAGGAAAAAGAGGGAAAAACCAGACAGTGAGGCTTCAGACTCCTTGGGGCTCAGATCAAATGTAGCAGATCCGCCAAGCCTGAGGCCAGCCCTGAGGCACAGAGACAATAAGATGGCACAGCCTAATAAACGCCTAAAACCCGACTCTGTCTGCTTCAAAACTAGCACTTTACACAAGGCAACACCACCTATATTTAAAATGATGCGCCTTAGTTACATTTAATTTACACATACCCACCCCATCCTATGGCTAAGGCCACTGCAATGGCTCAAGATAATTGAGAGCCAAGACCTAGCTCTGGAGCTACCTAGGCCTATATCACTCTGTCCCTCCCAGGGTCACCCCGTGATCCTCTCAACCCACCTCCCCATTAAAGACTGTAACATCTTCTATCATTCCAAATTGGAAACTTACTTAGGACTCTCCTCAAGATTGGAAAAATAAAGTTGAACAGGTCATAGTTCTTGTCCCCAAAGTTAAACAGCTGACTACCCTGGAGCAGAATTAGGAAAAAACAAGATCCATGTTGACAAGTATTTGTTTCTAGAAAGTGGATGCCAACTTAGATTCATCATGAGGCTCCTGCAATGATCCAGTACCTCATAACTGTGGAATCTGCTTTAAACTGCCATAAGTCAGATGTCATAGAGATACCCAGAATACATAGGTCTGTTTTAAATAATCTTTCCATTTCTGAATGTGCAGGCTATTGTTCAGAAATTGAGCCAGAACAAAAACTGATATGGAGTCATCTCTGTCTCTTAGATCTGTTAGGGTTTCACAAATTAAACCTTCCAGAAAAAGACTTTGTGTTTGAAGAGAAAATGACACCAAAATAGTAAAAATAACTGACACAAAGATTATAAGGCTTCTAAGATACAGAATGCACTGGGATAATTTTGGAAGATTTTACACATTGTGTTTGGTAATTTAATTTTTCTTGGGAAATTTTTGTATTTTCCTAGGTGGCATAGGCAGGATAATGATTCTCTAAAAATGTTTATATTTTAATTGTTTTTACCCTGTAAATATGTTACATTGCTTGACAAAGAGAAATTAAGATTATGGATGACAGTAGGTTTACTGATCAGCTAACCTTGAGATATACAGGTTATCCTAGACTAACTAGGTAAGACCAATGAATTACAATGTGTCAGTGGAACAAGGAGGTAAAAGAGGAGATCTAGAGAGTTAGCAGCATGAAAACCACTATTACTGACTTTGAAGATAACAGATGAGGAACAAGGCAAGGTATGTCTCAAGAAGCTGTGATGAACAAGGAGCAGATTCTTCTCCAGTATATGCGGAAAAGAACAAAAACCCACAGACACCTAACTTCATCTCATGAGACCCACCTCAAACTTATCACCTGGAGAACAGTAAATTAACAAATTGTGTCATTTTAAGACATTGAGTTTGGGGTAACTTGGTACAGGAGACATAGGAGACTGATGATACATTAGTTACATGAAATGGAGAGATAAAACAACTGAGGCAGCTAACAACTCCCTATTCAGTTAGAGGCACCTGAAGCAGACCCAGAGATGGCTGGCCTCTTTATAGATGCCCAAGGAGAGAAGAGAGTAAATCTACCAACTAACAAAAAAAGTCATAGTGTGGGGAAGACCACAAACCACAATTGCCCCCGAGAGAGGAGTGTAGAACCACGAAGTCATCAACCACAGGCCCACAGAACAAGCTGCTCCTTGAAAACTAACCACCCTAGCCTACAACAGCGGTCTCTGGAGGCATGATTTAATTCTACGATTGACTATCACATGTTCATGAAATTGGCCAAGTCACCAATGGAAAAGTGAAACTGTATACTGAGTATTCTTAGAAGGAAAGGAAATGTAGAATGTTCAGAGTTATTTTTCTCTTAATTGCCAGAGCCAACAGTGCTCTCATGTCCGATATGGCTCTCATTATTCTCAATCATCTTTTTGGTTCATAAACCATTTACATGCATAAAAGACACACATTCACAATTATCTTAGTAGAGAACTGTCAGTGAAGGTGAAGGAATGTATAGCTTATAAAGTTCTTTTATTTTCAAGACCTCTCTTCCTTTCCATGGTATTCTACACTGACCATATGTCATTTTCCTTTCTGGGTTTCCTCTATCCATTTCATTTCAGTTCTTCCAGTTTTTCTGACTCCATTTTCCCCCTTCTTTTCCTTCCTATACACTATGTAAAATTCACCAAGCTGACAGCCTCCACCATTCTATCCATACTGATATCTCCAAGCCTTATGCCTCATCCAGAATTGTTTTCTGAGCGCCTGATCTGCATTTTAATCATTTAAAAGCCCACAAGCATCAAAAAAAAAAATTCAGAAATGTGCCCAAATAAATCTCACAATCTCTACATTTCTTTACCTCAAAATTCTCTGTAGTCCTTTGTTCTTTACTTCATTGCTTTAAACACCATGCATTTAGTTACCCAAACCAGAAGGTGAATCATTATTCTCTGAGTTTCCCAACCTTGGCCTTGGAACTGCAGGTTGGAGCACTTCTTTTAGAACTTACATACATTTTATTATGGTACTGCTGTGGCTATTATCTCTGCATAACAAACTTCCTAACACTTAGTGGTATAAAGCAACCAATTTATTATGCTCATCTGTTATTTGGACCAGGGATTTGGACAGAAGGCAGTGAAGATGGTTTTCCTTTGTTTCATGATATGTGTGATCTCAGGAAGATTCAAAAGCTGGGACTGACTGGATGGTAGGGGTGGCAGCATCCAGAGGCTTTTGTATTCTTATTGCTGTGGCTCTCTTTGGAAAGGGTAATCTGCAACAAAAAACGCTATCTATGACTTTTTACCTGTTGGATTTATTGGCTGCAATTGTTATAGAAATTTGTGCTCATCATTTTTGTCCTTTTTTTTTGGGGGGGGGATACTGGGGATTGAACCTAGGGGCACTTAATCACTGAGCTACATCCCCAGAAGTTTTTATTTTTTATTTTCAGACAGATCTCCCCATGCTGTTTAGAGCCTCTCTAAATTGCCAAGGCTGGCCTGGAACTTGTAATCCACCTGCCTCAGTCTCCCAAGTCACTGGGATCACAGACATGAGCCAACATGACAGATTCCTCATTTAATTTTAAAGCAACTGTCAAATCCACTGTTAGATCTTTTCTGATGCATTAACAGAGAAGTATATATGCATTACATATTTTTAAAGTATTTTGATAAATTGATTTAAATTTGTGTCTTTTGTGATATTATGTTTTTTTTGTTTTTTGTTGGTATTTAAACACATTGTTTTGAGATAGATTCTTAGCCCTAGCCAAAGGGGTTTAAACAGAAAAATAGGTTAAGAATTTCTCTACTAATTGAATGAGTGAATAAAGAAATAGCAGAAATAAAGTGTTATTGGCAGTCAAATGGTAAATTCTGGTTATGTAGATTATTTTTAATGCAGATCACCTCACTTCTCAAGAATTTTAAATAAATTATAGTGATATTCTTTTGTGTTAAAAATACATTTTATCTTGTCTGCTTTGGTTCTTATTTCATTAGCACTCAGGAAACCAGTAAATATGGTTATGTAATCATTAAGCAATAATTAAAACAATATATTGTGGTTTCTGTATTGTAGCTTTCTGAGTAAATCTAGAGTTCATCACACATAGAGGTAAAACAACCAATCAGCCTAGAGAAAATTAATTTAGTTCCTCATTTTTCACAGTGAGTTTCATAGAATGCTGATTCTGTGTTAATTAATTACATTATTTATATCATTACATAATTTTTTTTTAAGAAAGGAAAGAATGAAGAGGCATGAAAGAGGAGGGAGGAGAAAAAAAATCTTGGGAAAGTTCTTGGTTAAACCAGATATAAAAGATGACTTTGTAACTGGATGTCCCTGTGCATGGCAGGTCCCTGAGAAGACAGGAGAGGATGTGCAGCTTCTTACAAGGCTGCCTTCTCATGAGCATCACATTCTGTAGAGAGACTCACCTGGTCCAGTTCCCTCAGTGTGTATTCACAGAAACTGAGATCCAAAGAGGCAAAGGACATGCTTGAGGCTAGCCAACTGCTGAAAAGCAGAGTCAGAACTAGAACCTGCCTCCTGGCTCCCTTGCCAAGCCAATTAATTAAGAGAGTGGGAGCCTATCTGCATAGAAGAGAACAAGAGTGATCAGTGAAAATGTAAACAATTGGAGCTAGAATAAATAATTCTAGTGGGAAAGTATGATGGGACAAAACAATTCTTCATAGCCCTGCATAGAGGAGAGTTACTGACATGTTTTTGGTATCTCCCTGAGATCTCTGTAGGACTTATGGTAGATGAGGTTTGCAGGAAGCATGGCCCATGAGAGTCAGTTCTACAACTGAACATAAAACAAGCATGGTGATAGATTTCCTATCCTTTTTCCTGAGACACTAAATGTGAGCTAGTGACCCCAGCAGTTGTCATGGAGGATTATCTCTAAGATTCAATACCTGTAGTTACATCTGAAGTTTTGTGTTTATTTGTGTGTGTGTGTGTGTGTGTATAGCTACACATTGAAAAGATTGTCTCCTTCTTTTCACTCCCCAAATTGCCACTTTTTAATGATTTTTTAAAGATTTCTTACATACATGACAATAGTGGAATGCATTATATTCATAATTATCCATTCACAGCATAATTTTTCATAACTCTGTATATAAAGTGTGTTCACACCAAATTATGCCATTATACATGAGCTCTCTTTTTTTTGCATTACAATACTTAATACACCTTTATAGCACAATTTATCATATCTGTGCTTGTATAGAAGGTATATTGACACCAAATTCTTCATACATGTATTTTGTATAATGATGATGGTCTCCTTCCACCATCCTTGCTATTCCCCTTCTCCCTCCCTTTCCCTCCCACCTCTGTTCCCTATCTAGAGGTAATTTCCTCCCATGCTCTCCCTCCCTACTCCACTTTGAGTCACCCCCCTTATATCAGAGAAAACATTGGGCATTTGTTTTTTGGGATTGGCTAACTTCATTTAACATAAGAGAAGAACCCCATGTGATTGTTCCTTGGGTTTGTGCAGAATCTGAACATCCTGAGACCACATCCTGAGGGCAGCCTCCTGAGATGCCTCATTTTCCTTTCTCCCTTCTGCTCCTAGTTTTAACTTCTGTTGCAGCTGGCAGGCTTAAGGACTAACAGTTGGCTAATGAAAAGAGGATTAAAGAATCTGAGGCCATCAGGGAAGAGGAGAAATAAACTGTGCAACAGAGAATCTCTGCCACCCTGAAATAAGAGGGCAATCTCAAGGTCAGAGAATGGAAGCATCCAAAAAAAAAAAAAAGTAAAATGAGGTGGAGGCCCAAGGGGAGGAGTAGGAAGGGAGTTGAAAAAAGGTGGCAGGCAAAGACTCTTGCAGACCATATTCTTGGCTATGTGAATGTACTTGAATGACTAACAAAAACCAGGCCATTGGGGTTGTGGATTGCATGGCCCCTTCCTTTCAATTATGAAGCAGAGCGTTGGAATTGATGGTATCTTGTCAAGGAAATGGTGTGACGGCTTTCAGACGCTGCAGTAATCTCATTCAATCTGTTCCATTCTTTGCTTCTATTGCAGCCACTTTTCTTCAAAATTTAATAGTAAAGGGATATGTGATTGGACTGCAAGGTAATTGTCATGGGACTCTTAGAAATTCTCCTCAGAGATCATACAAAATAGTCTGCCAATTCCCAACTGAGAAGCCAGATTCAAAAGGGATGTGTGGGGAGGAGAGTAATGCAACATTTTGAGAAATAACCTAAATTAACTGACATGTTCCTTGCCCACAAAGAAAAGTAATGGGGGGAGAGCCCTCCACTTCTAAAAGAAGACAATTCTGAAAGTGAAAGCCATCCAACCACACCACTGGAGAGAAGGGGAAGCACATTTGCAAAAACAATAAAGTAAATTTTTTCTGAAATTCTGACTGTTTCAGGCAGTGACAGCCATTCAGCTAATAATACTCTTAAACAGGAAATAGCAGTCAAATCCTTGCTCAGAGATAATCTGGTCTCTATGAACTTTTTTTCTTTCACAAAATCTCCTTCTCCCTACCTTTTAAGCTGGGTGACTAGGAATTATCCTTCTAGAGAAACTCAGCAAGATTTTTCATTTGCTCTTTTTACAAATGAGGACAGCGAGCTAAGGAACCTCATTCTGTAACTAACAAGGAGTCAAAGGACTCCTGACAGGCGGCTCTGCAGCTGCATTGGTGGGTCTCCATTTAGTTTGTCCTTCAAAGTCCGGAGAATGATTATTCCATAATTCTTTCACCTGATTAATTCTTAACTATGAACATAATTACACTCTCCAGAAGGTAAATCGGTCTTATAAATCAGTCGTTGCTGACAGTTCACTGTGCACAGCGCAATCCACTTGTGGGGTGGGAGTGGAGAAGGGGGGAGCCTGCCAAAGCTCCAATCCCTCCACCCCAGCCTGGCCAGTCCCTTCTTAGAGCTCTAGACCCAAGCCCCAGAGGCTGCAGCAACCCCACTGCAGGGCTACAAGGAGGCGGGCCTAAGGTTTGCTGGGGATGCAAGCTCCTTTTAAAGAAAGGCAAAAGGAAATGGGGAGAAGAAGTAGAGACTTCTCCATTAAAGCTGCACTGAACTCTAGCCTTCTGGCAAGCTGCGGCAAGCCGCCAATTTGAAGTGTGTGAGCTTTAATCTGCTTCTGGCCTGATGGGCTCTGGTGTCCACAGGGAGCTGGGAGGCATCCATTATGCTGGACCAAGGAGAAGGAGCGTCTAGGAAATATGTTAATGCTGAAGCCCTCCCCGCCAGCCTGCCCCTGCCCTTGCCTTGTCTGACAGCCTCAGAGAAAGTGACATTTCAGGAGTGTCACTCCTATCAGGGCTCCCAAAATTCACTTCTATTCATTGCATTAAACACTTTTTTTTTTAGAAACTCTGTGAGCAATTTATTTGTTAAAAATTGTGAGATGAGATGATTCAGGTTCTTCTTTTTGTAAGTTCTTTGCTTCTTAAACAATGGAACCGCTAATGAAATGTTACTTTGTTTTTAAATTTTTAAAACTTAACATTTGGAATATTAGTGTTATAAATTGTAAATTATTCATATGTATGTATATATATAGCAAATTCAGCAACAATTTTATAGGGAGTGCAACCATGTATTTGGTTTCATTTGCAAAGATTTTAAAACACCTTTAAACATTTTAAACTGTATTTATAAACTGAATATATTCTATTTCTTATTTAAGTTCCTCAACTATCTGGCAAACCTTTCTATGCTTTTAGTATGATGACCTTTATATAGTAACTTGTATTATTCTGAACCCCAAATTCTCTTAAATACCCAAACTGAATATAGAGTTAGTAAAATATAAACAAAACTTACAAGTATGAATAAATTATTACAATTAAAATGTTCAATTAGAATTATAAATTTGTCTGACACTTTTATAAGCCTAATTTTCTTAAATGTATTGTGTAAAGTATGAAATAAACTTAGATTCTGTACAACTAAAATATTAACTTTATATATTTAGTTTTCTTTCTTTCTTTCTTTCTTTCTTTCTTTCTTTCTTTCTTTCTTTCTTTCTTTCTTTCTTTCTTTCTTTCTTTCTTTCTTTCGGTACTGAGAATTGAACGTAGGAGTGCTTTTTCACAAAGTTGCATCCCCAGCCCTTTTATTTTTTTTTTTTTATTTTGAGACAGAGTCTCAGTAAGTTATTGAAGGTCTTGCTAAATTGAACAGGCTGATCTCAAATTTAAGGGCCTTCTCCCTCCACCTCCTGAGTCCCTGCAATTACAACTGTGGGAAACCATACTTGGCAGTTTTCTTAAATATATCTATACTTACTTCTGAAACTTTCTCAAGTTAAATTTATTTTTCATTAAGAAAAAATGAATATGTCTTGGATATAGTTCAGAGATTGCTTTTCTAAAAGAATAGCCGTCTTGACTTGCTGAGATTTCTTAAATAAGCAAAGGATATCCATCATACTTAATAGTCTGTAATCCTGATAGAAAACAAGGGGTGCTGTATATAGTAGTTATGCCAACAACTTCAAAATCTAAAGAAAGTGGGCATGAATCATGTTTCCTTGGTTTTGAATCACTTTTTCATTTTCAAATTAGAGTCTCTGGCCACACTCAAACTCACTACCATATTCAAGTGAATACAGTGGGCTTCAGGAATGCATGGGAGGGTTAATTCCAGTTGTTCAAGCTCCTTATATAAAATGACGTAGTATTTGCATAGAACCTATGAACATTTCCCCACATACTTTAAATCATCTTTAAAGTACTTAAAATACCAAATACTATGTGAGTGCTATGTAAATATTTGTTATGTTGTATTATTTAAGGAACAATGATAACAAACAGAAATATGTCCATGTTCAGTACAGATGCTAATTTATTTGGGATATTTTTCATTCCTGGTAGGTTAAGTCCACAAATGTAGAATCCATGAATATGGACTATGATTATACTTTCACTTTTTCTCTTTAAGTTATTTATACCTTCCAGTTTAAATCTTGAGGTTTAAAAAGCCATTTAGATAACTGTGTTTAAAATTAAAGAGAACATCAAACAATACAAAATAAATAGAATATTAAAATGAAACCAGGATTCTCTATCTGCCAATAACTGACCCAGTTCAAACAGCAATCAACTCATGACTAATCATGTCCCATTCTCACACTTAGCCATTCCCTGAATCAATATGAGTAAATCTTAGGCATCATATTTTTCTGCCTGAATACAAACAGGGTGGACTATTTATTTTTAAATAAATTTACCATTTTCACACTTACGGAAATTAACTATAAATCTTCAGTATCCTCAAATATCCAGTATCCAAATTTCTGATTCTTTGACAAATGTAATAAAATGTGTTGTACAGTTTGAATCAGGATCTAGGCAAAATCTACACCTTTCCATGTTTTGAAATCTCTTTTAATCCATGTGAATTTCCTTTGACTATTTTATCTTACATTTATCTATGGAGAAAATGAATGATTCATCTTGTGTAATCTCATTCTGAATTTTGATGATTACATCATTTTGTATAGGTTTATATATTCTTCTGTCTCTATTTCCTGTGAATCATAGTTTGAGGTATGATTTTATAAATAGCATGTTCATCCAAATGGAAGTACATGCCTGTCCACTTCTCTTTGTTCTCTGCCTTTCTGTGTTTCTTTCTCCTTCTTTTGAGAGGCCACTGATAATAAGTACATAGTTCCATAATTCTTCTGTGGGAAAAAAAGAAAAGAATCCCCTTACCTACTTATTTGGTTATCTACAGATACAGTTCACACAGAAAAGGCAAGAGAAGGCTTTGATTTTGCTGCTTTACTTACCATTTTTCAAAATATTGTTTCAGTGCAGTAAGATCCTCTGATGGTGTTTGGTGAGTTTTATTTTAATTTACTTTCACTGTTATCGACCATGTGAATGCATGGTCATTAAAAAAAAAAAAAAAAAAAACTATATAGGACTGCTTTCAGATGGCTTGCTTGCCAGTGAAAAAGTATCATACCCAGCTTGTGTAGCAGCTCACTCACCAATTCATGCTTCTAAACAGACTTGGTATTAAAATATAGTTAACAGGAAGCCATTCAGGAAGGGAACCATTATAAATTTTAGTATTCTGTGCCCTAGAAAGTATTTGCTCTTTAAGATTATAGTGTTTGGGTAAAAATAACAATTTTATTGATTATTTTCATGTGTTATTCTTGGTTCAAAGCATTTTAATTCTATTACACATATAAACTAATAATCTGTACACTGCTAATATCATCACCTCCATTTTACAGATGAAAATACTAAGGCAGAGCTTTGTTAAGTAATTTGGCTAAATTAAGTGATGTGTAGAGCAGCTGAGGCTCAGATCCTGAGCCTGAGCCTCTAGAAACACATTTAAAACATACATAGTTGAAACTTACTTCAATGTAGGACTTTTGAAAATGAATCTGTGTTTTGAATAGCAGGGAACTTAAGATTTCTGCACAGCAATGCAAAAACAAGGAGAACAATTTATACCAACCAAGTATCTGAGTAATCAAAGGTATTTTTTTTTTTCTGAAAAAAAGGGAAAATATAATCTCCTTTAGAAATGACATGTGGAGCTGGGCACAGTGGGGCATGCCTGTAATCCCAGCAGCTCCAGAGGCTGAGGAAGGAGAATCACAAGTTCAAAGCCAGCCTCAGCAAAAGCAAGGCGCTAAGCAACTCATTGAGACCCTGTTTCTAAATAAAATACAAAATTGGGCTGGAAATGTGGCTCAGTGGTTGAGTGCCCCTGAGTTCAATCCCTGGTTCCAAAGAAAGAAAGAAAGAAAATGTGGAGGTTTCTCCTTAGAATGTACAGGACTAAAACTTTAAGAGCATTCTGCATTTTAAAGGCAGTTGGAAACCGTATGATAGAGTGAAAAGTTTAGTTAGAATCAAACATACCTAGATAAAAATATACCCCTCCACTTACTGGCAATACGTACTTGGTGCTTACTGACATCCCAAAACTTGGTTTCATTCCCTGTAAATTGGGATGAAAAGCATCATTCTCTTCATTCAGTTAGTAAATTGATAGGTGACATTCTATATGCCTTCAATAAATGGTACTTCAGATTCCTTAAATTCCTTAATATTTTTGTATTTCACATACTTTCAATTAACTTAAAATTAACCCTTCTGTATAAAATTATATGAACTTGAATAAAACTGTGGAAATAAAATTTTGTCTCTCTTAACCAAAGGATAATTATTTTGGGCCTCTTAACCTGGGTTGTTTTTTGTTTGTTTGTTTGTTTTTGTTTGTTTCTGTGAACTCCTCTAAGAAATAGTGGGGAGGGGAATAGTAGGCTACATCACATTCATTAAGTGACAATTTACAATATGGTCTGACTATAAGGAGTACTGAGCAAAGTAAGAACATCCGTTATACAGAGCGGCGAAGTCTAATGCAGAGAGAAGGAACCGGTTCCCGACTCCTTTATCAAAGTAAGTCAATGACACAAGGAGAAACTTTCACAAACTTCAAAACAGAAAGAATTTGGTCAAAACACTCAGGCATACAAAATGACACATCTCCATTTTTAAAACATCAAACTTTCTACGACTCTAATGCCTCCAATTGTTTAGATACAAAATGCCTGATACCTGCCAGAAATCTTGGAGGAAAGCTGTTCGAAATCCAGAATTTCTATTGAAGTTCCATAGCCCAAATGGCCCAATATGGGACCACATTTTCTATTTGCTTTGCTCAGGCGAAAGGATTTGTCATCACTCATTCATTTAACAAATATTTATGAAGTATCTAATATATACCAGGTGCCATCTTAGAGATATACTATTGAATAAAGCACACAAAAATCCCGTATTGCTTGGAAATTATTTGTTTTATTGTCTATTTTCCTCTGCCTGCTCTAAGGAGCGGAAGGAAAGGTGATACAGAGTCAGCGTTGGGGGGGGGGGGTGCGGGGTTGACATTGGAGAAAGAATGGCCAAGGAAGACTGCACTGAGCAGGATAAACAAAATCCCAAAAGAAGTCAAGGAAGGAGCCAAATGGCTCTGGGGGGATGAGCAGCCCACCTAGAAGCAGCACAGAGCCCCAAGGCTATGAAGAACAAAATGTCTTAGATTGTTTTCTATTGCTGTAACAGTACCAGATAATTTGTAAAGAATGGGCTCATGGTTCTAGAGGCTGGGAAGTCGGAGAGTATAGTACTGGCATCTGATTAGCACCTGGGGAGGACCTTCCTGCTGCATCATAAGAAGGCATTGCACAGTGAGACAGTAAGTGTGCTAATTCTGTCTCCTCTTCTATTATAAAGCCACTAATGCCATCCTGGGAGCCACACACGCATGACCTCTTCTAATCCTGATTACTTCTCAGAAGCCCCGCATCCAAATGCCATTCACACATGAATTGGGGATTAAGGTACCAACACATGAACTTCTGAGGATCACATTCAAACCACAGCAGGGAACAAGCCTGACTGGCAAACAAATGGGAGGCCAGGGGCTCAAGTGACAGGAAACAGGAGAAAGTGATAGGAAGCAAAAATCACTGTTTACAAAAATAAATAAATAAACAAAAACAAACTAAATAGGAAAAGTCCTTGGGGACTTTTGCCAGGAACCTCTAAAGCTAGGGCATTAAGTGAAGACACAGTCCCCTGTCATCTCACATACCTTCCGCCAGCCCTAGTCTTTTCATTTCTGTGGTTTTGCATGAAGCTCACCTTGTTTCTCATTGGTCAGTTTCTCTATATACAGTTCCTGTGTCCATCCTCACCCCCACAGGAATTTGGGATTCAGTAGCAGGCAGCCAGCCTAGAAACCCCAAGAAAGGCTCAGGGTAAAGTACCTCACTCCTCTGTTTTGTGCCTTAAAGGACCATTTAAAATGGCCTGAAGCAAGAGACTAGAACCCAGATCCTCCTTCTGATCCCAAGGCAAAGGGTGGAGGAGAACATGATCCTCCTGTGGGAGTGAGAATGCAGAAATCAGCATCTCAGCAAATCATTCTGTTGCCCTGTGTACATTGCCGGCTCTGAGGGGGGTCATCTGCCAAAGTGTGGCACTGACCATGGCCTCTGGTAATAATTGAGTTATTCTCTATTTCACCACCTTTCATCTGTCAGTTCTATGGAGAGAGACTGGGAATTTTCCGTCTCTAGCACTTATGTCATAACTTGCAAGGTCAATGATTATTGAATTGTTAAATAAGTGAAATAAGTGAATGACAGGGATAATAAATATTTATATGCTCTGCAACAGAACTGATTGCTCATGAAAGTCAATGCAAAAGAGGGGCAGTGTGATAATGCTATATCTGCAAATGAATGAATGCCTCAATAATCTCATGGGGTATACCTTCAGAAACTAGTGGTTGTCTTCCAGTGTCCATTCTCCTCTTTGGATAATATTATATAATTTTTAGTTGGACTCACATGTACCATGAAAAAAAACTAAAGACCATATTTCCTAACACTCCTCGAATCTTGGTGTGGTCATACGATCAATTTCTGGCAAGGAATATTTGAGTGGATATTGAAATTGTGCATGTCCTTCAAAGTAAGAAAGGTACAACCCTGTAACCCTTCACACTTGCCAAAACAAAGATGGTTTAGTGAGCCATCTTAGATCATGCTGACTGGGCAATATCCTATTGCTGGAAAAGCGAAGAAAGAAGACAATATTACTATTTCAGATCCTGTGAAGTCTTTGAGCCGTCACTACACTGACTGCTCATGTCTGGATGCAAAATCATGGTTATTGTGGGTCTTAACTGCAATTGAGCCCCTATCTTTACAATCACACATGGTTTGTTTGTTTCTTTGGGTACAGGGATTGAAATCAGGGGCACTCACCACTGAGCCACATCCCAGCCCTATTTTGTATTTTATCTAGAAACAGGGTCTAACTGAGTTACTTAGCGCCTCGCTTTTTGCTGAGGCTGGCTTTGAATGGATGGTTTTTGTTTCTTTCTTTATTAAGACTGACTCCCTAAGCAGTATACAGATTCTTGCTAAGGTAATCTGAGAATAAACTTTGAGAATGCTTAAAAGAAATTCAAACCCATCCAAGAAAATGATATAAAAGAGATCACGATGCTTAATTTGTGCAAGAGAATGGGGAAAGAATGAATTTTGTGGATTCTGTTCTATGTATAATTAAACTACAACACTACATTGGACATTTTTTCTTTAGTTTTGTAGGATTTGTTGAAATTATTTAAAACAAAAAGAAAGTAGTGCCCATTTCCCCATTTACTTCCTATTTGCTTACCTGAATCATATCAAGCAGGACTGTGAATTTGTGGGGAGTCAGCAACAAAGGCAAGGCTAAACATCACATTGCAAATTTCATCAGTTTAGAAAACTGTGGTAGCCTTGATTTTTGTACATTCCTAGCCTATTTTTTTTTTCTAATTTATCCTTTCTTCTGTCATTACAATGCCACTTCCTCTTAGTCCCCCCAAAAGGAATCCACTGACTCTAATCCCAGAGCCTGTAATTGAGCCACTGCAAAAAGAATGCTTTACACAGAGTGGAGACCTAACTATATCCTTTTACTGCTCTGAAGCTAGAAAGACCCCTAACATCTTCAGGATGGAGCTTCAGATCCAGAAATAGAAGACCGTTTGGAATCTGGCCCTCTGCTTTTTTTGCAGGTCCATCTTCTCTCCTTGTGCCTTCCCCTCCTACCCCAGGAACTGCTCACAATCCAGAAATTCCACATCCTCCTTCCCATCTCCACGTCTGTATGTGTGCTCTTCATGATTTCAGCCACAGTCCTCCCAAGAACAGCTCCTGTTCTTCCTTTCATTTATTCTCTCTGATTTTCCCCTAGGAATCATTCTTCCTGTATGCTCCCAGAGCATTCTCTAGAGACTTCTATAATGCTCTGTTTAGCTCTGTTTATAGAGATGTCCTACACTAGGTTTTTATATGCTCTTATAGGTGAGTGTCGTCAATCTATGTTTCTTCAGTTCTGGTATTTAACACAGTACCTGCCACCGTGTAACCATGACACTTGATTATACAACACCTTCCCCAGGTTGAGATTATCTTCTTCTTCTCTTTCTCTTTTTTTTTTTCACTTTAGTGCTTTGACTTGAAATATCTGGAAAATTGATTCATCTTTCCATTTATGTTTGCTACTGGAAGTCAAATTAGGGCAGTTCCAGAAAGGACAGAAGGCATCTACCGAGAGCCTCTGCCAACACTGATCACTTAGCCATCCGAGAAGGGTGTCTGCTTGAAGGCAGAGTCGTTGCCTGTACTGTTACACACATCTGAATTAGAACAGAAGGATTTACATGAGCTCAGAATTTTTACTAATGACTGTTAATAACACAGCAGAGGAATACAAGCAAAATTGTCATAGTCACACATAAAATAACAACTTTAATTGGCAAAATTAAACTTCTAAAAGCCAAAGCTGTATCAAGGTGGCTGAACCCCTTTTGGAGCCAAAGTGACTTGGATAATAGAAACCACATCTGATGTATTTTAAGGTCTTCTGCTACCATATGTGCTCCACTCACAGTGACAGATGGGTATTGATATTTTTTTCTCAACTGCACAAAAGCTAGCTGAAGCATATGCAAAACTCTTAATGGCATTAAAGTTTTGCCAATTAAAAACATGTTCAAGCATTTGATACAGTACTTGATAACATGTTTTGCAAGTTGCATTCTGAATTTTTAAATTAGACTCTTTATTACATTGTTTGTCAACCTAGTGTGACTAAAACAATTATCACATGGGTCATATTTTTAGTCCTTTTGTTATTTTGGCTCCTGTCAAATATAATGATGAAAAAGTAGTAGAGTCATTAAACATTTTTTTGAAATAATGCATTAAGGCACAAATAATAAAAGTGGAAAGAGACCAAATTTCCTGTTTCATTGTGTCTCATACATTTCTAATGATAAGCATATTGGTGGTGTGTAGTAGTGCATTGTTAGTTAAAAGAGAACATTCTCCCAAGTGATTAGCCAAAGCCATTTATTTCTTTTAACTAATCTTAAGTATAGAATTCCTATTGCATGGGATAATTTTAAGACATTGAAGTGTTCTACATTGTCTTAGTTTTGGTTTTTAATTTTTTTGCGATAATGGTTTTTATTTTAAGGGACTTTGAACTTGGTGTCTGTTCCTTGGACTGGACCGTGCTTCTGATTCTCTGGATGCCTGAGATCTTGAGAAAGGCATGGCACTTTTTGATCATCATGCTTCTGCATTATCTATGAACATGTACTTAAATGAGTAAGTGGACTTTCTCCTAAAGATAGTAGGAAATTTCAAATGGGTATCCTTGAACATTACAAAATGTTCACTTGCTTCCTCTTATCTGATTTCATAAACTCCCTTTATCAAGTTGCTATCTGTTTTGTAATGATATCAAGTAGATAGGGGGAAGTGGAGGAAAGGTGGGGAAATAAAAACCAATAAGAAGATAACAAAATTATTCAGTATCTGATTATTTTTAAATCCCTATAGACTCAATCAGATAAATTTATTGAAGTAACTTTTGGAGTTAATTTTGTGAAGAAAACATGATACCCAAAGAGGTGAAATAGTTGTCTAAAGCCTCAGAGTCAATTGACAGCCCTGGGTAAAACCCTCTCTGACTCCTGGAGCACAAGTAGTGCCTTTTTCACTACAATGCAGCACACCACAGCTTGACAAGATACTGCGGCTGTACCTTCCACGTGGGATAGTTAGTTTTGGCATCAAACTACAACATCTATCTGCTCCACAGGTGGGGATAATCTTGATGTATAGGAACCAAAGCTATATGAATCCAATAATGACAGCTATAAGACAGGCTCATAAATGTCTCAAGTTGGGAAAAGATTGAACTTTTCAGACTAGAGCATTATACTGTTACCCAAGAGGGTTTAGGAATGCTTAATATTTATTAGCAGTGCTCCAGAAGCTGACCCCAGAACCCTCTTTGTGGCAATAATTAGACACAAGCAAGGGCAATATTCACTCTTTGTTTGTTTGTTTGCAGGAAAGGACCAGGGATTGAACCCAGGAGCACTCTACCACTGAGCTACATCTCCAGTTTTTTTTAATTAATTAATTAATTTTTATTTTGAGACAGTCTAAATTGCTAAAGCTCATCTCAAACCAGCGATTCTCCTGGGACAATATTCTCAGAGGACAACAGAGTGGAAATGGAGAAAAGTGCTCCCAAGCCTAGATACCAGTTTTGAGGCATGGTAGACTCAGAAGCTTCCTCTCTATCCACAGTGCACATTACTGACTTGGTGAGTTAGAGTTTTTATAGAGATAAGAGAAATTTTCATGCCATTCTAGCCATGGAAATGCCGCCAAAATCCAAAAGCCTGAACTCTGCAGGAATGAGAGAACAGTTGGCTTCTGCATCTGAAATAGGCTCTGGCAATGGTGTTGCAAGTAGCTAGGTCGAGCTTTGCAAAATAGAAGCCATTATCTTTAGCATATCAACCAGACAAAATTAAATTGTAATTACATGGAGACATCCAAAAGCAAGCTATTTTGTCTTCAGTTAAATTCAAAGAAGTGTAATCGAGATTACCAATTTCAAAAGAAGTTTAGACAAGCAATAAACGTGGCTAGAAGAAACATGGAATTAGAAATTTAAAAACCACCAGTCTGAATTTTAATGATTGGTAAATAATATTTCAGAAACACCAGTAATGTACTCTGTTCAGTTGATTCAAGTTTAGATTATAGGAAAGAGATGTGAATTCTCTACAGTGTTACTGACTCCCTTACCCACTCTCTCATCATCACAAAATTTTATCTGCTTTTTAAGAAATAAATACAAAGGTACTCAGACTCTAAAAATGTTGTAAAGAACTCATCCAGTGTTAGAAAAAATGGATTATCCCCCCCCAGAAAAAACAGATAAATGCTACTTTACTCTACAGTTCTCTTTAATAGGAGAATTAAGCCTCTACTGTGGGAAAAAAATATTTTTAGAATAGGTAGAAGAAATCAGGTCAGTTACTGTGGAGACTTTGAAAGAATAGCTTGTGTCTATGAAAGATGGTCAAGGAAAACTTTATCTGCCAGTGCATTTCCTAATAATCAAATCCTTTCAAAGGAGAACATTGGTGGTTTTCCATTTTACAGCCATTTGATTAGATTCTGACCAAAGAAGCTAAGAGCTAGTTAACTATATAAACCTTAGTCTAAAATTTTGACCTACCTGACTTGAGAGTGAACTGCAAATGAGTGTTTTAAAAATTCTACCTCTTTCAGCAATCCCTGATTAAGCGGTTGTCCTGGCCAAGCTAAAAGGGGAATCAGCAATTCCCCTTCAGAGCAGCCTTTTGTCTGAAAATGAGCAAGCTGGCTCCCTCCCAAGGTACATTGCCTTTTGGGACATGGTAGCAAAGGCATTTTTTTTTTCATGGACCTTCTCCTCAGAGTCCAGTTAAGTGTGTATAACACACACACACACACACACACACACACACACACAACAGGCACAAATCAGTTTGAAGAGACAGACATTAAACAACATTTTGAAAAATAACTTTAAATCATTAAAATTTAAACAGGAAAGAATACAAGAGGAATTTTATGTGTCATGTTATTCAGTTTATGGCTAATGCTAACTTTATATCAGCAAGACCAAAGTGGGGATTTATCATTTACACACATGGAAATTGTGCAAATGACCCAAATAAGGCCATGGACAGCATGCATTGTGAAAACATGTTGACAGGTTTCTCCCTCAATCAGGTGCCTCCCAGTTCTCTATGTCTACACCCAGAGCATTGAGAAGCCTTTCAATTCCAATTTACAAATAAGGAATTTGAATATTGTCTTTCTTTTCAATGCAAAAATCAACATTTTCATTTCTGCCACTTAGGTCACACATAGACCTAGCTGGTATTGCTTTGATAGGTCGACTGTTTGCCTATACAGATATATCTCCACCCTTGACTGACCTGTCATAATCCATGTTTTCTTCTTCAAAACTATTCCTCCCTCAGCTTCCCTTTGACCTTCACAGCTAATCCAAGCTCTAAATGCAGCTGGAAGGCCTTCTATTTCCATTTCTCCAAGGTCAACCTGAGAGTGTGACAATCTATAGTGATCCTCTAAATAAACAGAAAGCTAACATTTGAAAGAGATAAGGCAGCTGCCAAAGTTGGCCAATGTCCAAGACAGTAAGTAGTTTATGCAGTAGGAGAAACCTGGGTTCAAGAGTATCATCCAGGTGCAAAATTTCCTATCAACACCAGAAAGAAAGAAAGAAAGAAAGAAAATGTGGTGTGTGTATGTCTGTTCATCCTGACTATAAAAGCCCTGCTGAAAATAAACCAAGCATGGGACCAAAAAGCAGAAGGATTTTTAATTTCTATATTTTTGGTCTTATTTATAAGCTCATCGAATAGCTTAGCTAACAAATGTACCAACTCATTCTCTGGTCTGGATTTGAGTTACATTTGGCCTTGACAAATACTGTCCAGATGTTGGCTAAATTGTGTCTGCTTTCAACAGAAGGTCAATAAACTGAGAAAACTGGCTTTGTGTTTTCCACAAATTTATGGATCCAAATCCTAGAAATGAAATTAAGCCACAGTAGGAATAACCATGACTTGAGATGAGGAAAAAGAGCCAAACATTTTTATCCTGCCTTCTCCAAACATAACTATAATTTTCCCAGAAATTAATTCACATTATGGAGAGGGCCAATGGTTGTTAAAGAAGGGAAGAGGAAGAAGAAAGGGATGTCGGGGAGAGTAGGGGGAGAAGAGAATAAAACGGAAGTGTGAGAGAACAAAGAAAGGACAGGATGCAAGGCCAAGATGCAGCAGGCTAAATAATAGTGGCCATTCACCGTCCAAACAGCTACACAGAGTTCCCACTGCTCCTCTCTCCCATTGCACATGTGCACACTGTGAGTTGCAGAGATACCACAGATGCAAGGTGTCCTGTACACATGACCGCTCCTTTCCTTGGCCCCTTTAAAAATAATTAGGTTTAGGTTTTTTTTTTTTTTTTCCATTTATAATCCTAATGCTCAGGCTTCTAAAACAAGGTCAATAAGCCAGACAGACGTAGTATCACAAAATATCTCTGAGTATCATGTGGTCCTCTTTAAACTCCTCTTAATTCTTACTGGTCAACAAGGAGCTATTCAATATATAACATTATGCCAAAAGGCATCTTTCAAAGGGAAGTGTTCCATGATGCCATCACCAGGGCACTAAGATTATTTGATTTGGCTGAAATTGTTTTTTAAAATGTATAAGATACAAACAAAATTTTCTTAAAAATCCAAATTATTCACAGATAATCATAGTGATTTTCTTAACATAAAATATAGATCATCTAAGCTGCATCAGTCTTAAAGGAAGAATATGTGAGAAAGACAATAAGAATGTTATTTTATGTTTGATTTATTTGGAGATCAGTCTGCCACAAATTTAATTATCCTGAACAGAGATTGAAACCAGAAATATATGAGTAAAATCTTTCAGTTCAAGTAAGGTAGTCATAAAATGAAAGATTTTTACACATAAAAAAGTCTTGAAGCGAAAAGATTGCATTCACTTAGAATTGTTTGAAACATGTAGTAGCCAATTAGAAGCATTAAAAAAAAAAAAAGATCCACATGCTCATAGTAATGAGAAAGAAGAGACCTCAGGAATAAAACTGCACTCTGACATTATTCATACAGGAGGAAAGTGACCCCCAGATAATAGTTTCTAAAATCCTCACTGTATTATAATTAAATGTAAGGTTTTTGGTGTATTTTGACAATACTGAAGGATGAAGAAGCATTATCCCTTAAACAAAAGAAAACACATTTTGAAGTGATTTTCCTCAGAACACTAATGGAATGCACTCTTGGTTCTTAAATGGATGAAAATGATGAGAAAAAGAAATGAAATGAAAAGAGCAATCTGCCAGAAGTTAGAGGATTATCCCAATTAGATCAGCATACCCATGGAAACCTCTGTTTCCTGCAGTCGGAGAGAACATTCTGACAGAGGCGACCTTAGGTAGAATACTCTAGCACATGCAAGACATTCAGTAAATTCGTGAATGAAGATCTAAAATAACAAAGACAGGCAGAAATCCTGTGGGGAACAAGAGTCCATGAGAGTGGAGAGGAGGGAAGGAGTGGTGTGAGGGGAACCAGAGATGAAGGCAGGTTAAGATATTGAATCTTGGTCAAAGCAAATACAATTCACCAAAATGTTTTAAACAGAGGGAACATGATAAATCTGTATTTACAAAAAGACTATGTGGAAGTAGAATAAAAATGGAGGTGGAGCTCTGGGAAAGCCTAGGAACAAGTTGATGATTGGGGCAGTAATGCAGTGGTAACAGGGGAAGAGACGATGAAGGGTTGGAAAACCAGCTGAAGTGCAGAGAAGAGACAGAGGGACCCTTGTGCCTGTGGTAGTGAGCTGTGCCTGACACTGAGATGGTGAACATGGAGACAGAGTGGAGATCATGAGTTTACCTTTGGAAATGATGATTTTGAGGAAGCTTTAAGACATCCATCAAGTAATATAAGCAGTTGGACATACAAGTCTGGAACTTAGATAATGGTCTAGATATATAAATGTATTCTACATACTGTTAGGTGCACTGCTGCACACATGTAATCTCAACTACTTGGGAGGCTGAGGCAGAAAGATTTCAAGTTCAAGGCCAGCCTGGTTAACATAGCCAGACCCTGTTTCAAAATGAAATTTTAAAAAAGGAACAGGGTTCTAACTCAATGGTAGAGGAACTCTGAGTTCAATGCCACCAAAAGAAAAATATATATATATATAGACATATACATATATATGCATATACATATAAAATATGTATAAAATATGTAAGTGTGTATATGTGTGTGAGAGAGAGAGAAAAAAAACTGCAGAAATACACTTTATGTTTCTTCTTAAGGTGACTACTCTTTACCTTAATTTAGGTACCTCCAATAAGGCCATATTTTAGTCCTCTGCTTACAACTAGTGCCAGTTATTACACTAAGCAATCAAAAAATTCTCTGAACTGAAATAAGAAACCTTTGATGAAGTTTTATGTGAAATTATAATTGGACAAGCATAGGCCTTGAGCAAATTTTCTGTGTATGACACCAAAATTGTGTCTCTACATGACACCAAAAACCAGTGCTGCATCTAGCAAGTGTTAGCCTAAAGACCACCCAAGAAAGAAGAGTTAAGAGAATGTAGAGAACAGAATTACAGCCCCAGCTTAGAGCCCCCTACCTAGGAAAGCTGCTCAATAGAGATATTACATTTCATTATTGTTCAGATCAAGGAGAGCTAAATTCTTATTATTTGTAGCCTTAAGCATTCTAGCTCCCACTTTAAAATAACATGTGACTAGGCCTGACTAACTTTGTGGACAGATCAGATGAAATACAATTAATGCAACTTATCTCTTAAGTTTTGCAGAGAATATTCCAGTGTGTGTCAAACTATTAAAACTAAGGAGTGACACTAAACCACAAAGTATCAGAACCCTGTATTTTCTCAGACTTACCTTTCATCATTTTTCACACATATGATTTACCAAGACAGATGAGGGAACATTCCATTTTCTGTCCTTCAGGGATTATCAGCATTAGCATCATTATTATTTTAAACCTGCATCACGTACATTAGTAGGATGAGGTGGTTAAGGTCCCTATAAATCAAATTGTGTCACAGACCCCATTATAGAGTTGACTTCTCCCTGGGTAGCTTAATAATGGTATTCATCTGCCCTGCCAAGTGAAGGCAAACTTTTAGGATTGATAGATACAAACAAAAGAGGGTTAGCAAAATCAATAACCATGTCCCAAGTGCCATGGTTTTTATTAATTTGGAAGTGAAGGAAATTGCTTCCAGAAAAGAAGTAGCATTAAGGTCAATATCTGATAACTATATTTTAATCCATAGAAATCCCTAGATGTCATCAACCTTTCTGTGCTAACTAACATGAATTAAATGTGAAGGTGATAGAAATTACCATGTGCAATTTATTGTTTTAATACTCCACCTTCTCTGTATCCACACATATAACTTTGTATTTCTTACTTAAGACATATACTGAATTTTCCCTGGGTCTGAGATGGTCTTGTGACTTATTTTGGCTAATAGAATAGAAGTGACCATGTGCCAGCTTTGAACATAGTCTCAAGAGAACATGTGTGTTTCTGCTTGCCTTTTTCTCTTGGTCCCCCCAATGAGAACATGCCTGGTGTCAGCTAGCATAAAGAAAAGTCATATGAGGCAGCTTTCAGTGGCTCCAGTCCTCCCAGATTAAGCATCCCTAAATCAGATGATAACCATGTACCACACAGGCATGTGACTCACCATCTCCCAAATGAGCAGAGTTACTTAGCTGATCCATAGGTTTTCTTGAGCAAAATCAGAAAATATCAGCTAAGTCCAACTCATAGTATCTGAGTCCCAGGTCCTGACTTATCCAGATGACTATTACTATTCACCACTGATATTTTGATGGCTATTTATAACACATGATAGCATGATTTTATCAAAGTTTAAGTGACACACCATGCTTTCATTCTCAGGTCTTGTGTGTTTTGCAGTGATTTCAACAATACCCAATGGTAGTATGGTTTATTGTTGTTTTTTAAAAATGTAGTGTTCTACTTACTAGTTAGAGATCTCAGAGATCTTTCATTTGAATATTCCTACTACAATAGTCCTTATTTTATGGGTCAGGATGGAATGATGGGGAGAGTTTGCCAGTTGCCATGAATTTTTACTCTGAACTCTTTTGAACTGCATATGGCCTACTACTTCTTGATTGTGGCAAAGACATCTCAATTCAATATGTCTATATGTCTAATAATTAGATTTGTAATTTTAAAAAAATAAACCTGTTTTCTTTATTTTCTTTTTCTTTCTTCTATTTATTTATTGGTGATACTGGTGATAGAACCCAGAATGCTCTACCACTGAACTATATCCCAGTCCTTTTATTTTTATTTTTTTATTTTTAGGCTTGCTAAGTTGTCCAGTTTGGCCTGGAACTTTCCATCCTCCTACCTCAGCTGCCCAAGTAGTTTGGATTACAGGCATAAACCATCATCACACTCATATAGTAAACTTGTTCATTATCGCTTATTTTTCATCTCAATAAATGCCACTTTCATCCTTAAATTTTCTCAAGCCTGGTAGTAAATGTCCTCTTGAACTCTTTCCTATTTCCTGTCTCCAAATCTAGACAATCACAAAATGCAATATATAATCAAAAAATCAAAATCTGTTTGCTTTTCTCTACATTGGATGGTCTACCTTGGTCCAAATAACTTTATTACACTATCTCATTTCAATGCCTATACCAGCTGCCTAACTCACCAACTAATATCAACAGGTAATTCACTGGAAGGTCATGGCCCACTTCCCAAAATCTAAACAAAGATTCATATACTGATTCAGACATGATAAGAACAAGAGAAGCTTTGGAGAGCCAGGCAGCAGGCAAGGAGAGGCCTTCCCATCAGGTAGCACAATACTGGGATTCATCAACCCTGCATTTTTCCTAGCTATTGTCATTCTATTTAAGAAATAAAGCCAAGACAGAGAGTCCGAGTCCGATTGGCTTTAATTTGGGTCATACGTACAACCTTGACTAAGGAAATGCAAAACATCTTACTGATTATCTCATATAATAGAAAATCAAGATCCTATTAACAAAAGAACAAGAGATTGAATGAAACATGTCAAAATCAACAATATTTCAACTCATCTGGCATATCTGATATCTGATTCCTCTCAAATCTTTATATTTTAACTGTCAGAATCTCTGTTAGTCTGTTTATACCTTTATCACAGAAGCCTGGCACTGAAAAATTGATGTTCCAATTTGACATCATTTTCTTACCTTATCTTTAAGTGATGTCAGCATGCTGGCTTCAGAGAGAAGACTTCCTGCATCATGGTTACACAATGGCTTTGTTTCTTGATGTACATAAACCAGGCATTCTAGAACTTAAGATTTTCCACTCCTACCTCCCATCCCCATAATTTGCCTAATGAGCAGCTTTGCCTCTGCATTTCATGGATTGTTAGTTTCCCATCCTGGAATATGGAATGCAGTCTCATTCACATCCATCTGATAATCAGTCCTCAATATCCCTCATTCTCTATGCAAAGTATATGGTACTTATTTCTGTTATAGGAAAAGAGAACACATTGGAAAAAATGGAACCATGATTCAAAACCAGCTCAAAGAGAGAGGCAGCAGAGATGTGTGCATGGATGTAGGTATTAGAGGAAAGGAAGTTATTATAACAATATACACAAGATTTCTCATGGAAAGGGAAGAAACGCTGAGGAATCACATTTCAGGAAGTGAGTTTCAAAATAGCGGTAGACTTCATCAGATAGAATTTATATGCTCACTTTCCTGCTTCACTGTTTATCTCAGGTGTTCCATACATGCCCATTAATTCCACATGCTATCAAATTTATGATAAAGTAATTCTTGATGTTTCTTTCTAATTTCTGAAAGAGGGTTTTGGCTAGTTCAGGGATTTTTATTTTCGATTCTTGTTTGGTGCTTTAAAATCTATATATGGACCACTTCAAGGTAAGTGTTTATACTTCATTTGGTCAGTAGGTTATGTAGGCCAGAACTAGCGACACTTCACAGAGCTCAAGGTGTACAGCTTTGGTAGTTGTTTAATGGCCTTCTTTGAAGCCATTTCCTTGCTAACAGAACCAGTGTATCCAAGACAGTGAATTGTGGCTGAGCTAAATCAAACACAGTATTTTGCCAGTAGGTGTTTTAGGCATGTGCTCCACATCTGCCCAATGAGATAAATGAAAATCTATTGAGCAAATTATGGTGAATATTTTCTACTGCTGCAAAGCAAAGAAATCCTAAGAAATAATTCTCTCTCTGTTCTTTCATTAGATATTGTCCAGAACTGCAAGATCTATGTCCCTAGAGGAAGAAGTCTAAGGACTAAAGGGATACTCGATCATGTTGGAGAGAACTTTATCCTTGATTATCTTATTGACATATTTATTTAATCTGCAAGTGTCCTACTAGGAAAACTTCTTTTTCAGATAATAATCTCTACATTAATCTATATCCCTGACCAATGGGAGATTGAACCCAGGGGCACTCTACCACTGAGCTATATCCCTGTTCTTTTTTAATTTTTAATTTTGAGACAGTGTCACTGAGTTTCAGAGTATGGCCTTAAACTTGTGGTCCTCCTGCTCCAGTATCTCCAGGAATTGAGATTACAAGTAAGCACCACCATGCCAGGCAAGCTACTTTTAATTTTTGATTAGATATTTCTTCCCAATTTTTGAAAGATCTTATTGTAGAAGGATTTCTGTTTGCTGGGAGCCTGGGTAAGAATGATAATCCAAGACATGTCTGATAGAGAAGTGTAAAACATGGTGCTTAGTTGTATGTCTTGATACATACAACTTGATATGATAATCTCTACTTCTTGGGAGATATATACAAATCAACACTTTGGATTCTTTAATAGGGGTCCCTGAGTGATTAACCATTGATAAAGACAGCAATGTTCATAAAACCATTAAACATAATTATTAATGTCTTCTAAAATTAAGGGTGTGTACTGAATGTAAGATCCTATAAAATCTTAACAGCAAATATTGCATACCAGGATTTTCTGCTAGAGATCATTTTATTTAATTCCTTTAGGGATCACCTATATTTTGTGTCTAGAGCCTGAATGCTAGTGGGAATCAGAAGCATTGTTTAGGGCTGGGTTGTAGCTCGGTGGTAGAGTGTTTGCCTAGCACATATGAGGCACTGGGTTCAATCCTCAGTTCAATCATATAAAAATAAATATGCAAAATAAAAGTATTGTGTCCATTTACAACTAATTTTTTTTTAAGAAGTGTTGTTTTAATAGAAAATTCTTGTGGAAATAGGAGGAGGTTATCCTGTCTTCCTAAAAATGGCTGCCTTCTGCACAATATCTCCACAGTTATACTGGAGATGTTACAGTAAACTTTTAAGTTTAAAAAATAAAACTAAAATAAATAAAAGTTAATGATTTTTCTGTCTTATAAATTAGGAAAATGGCATTGGCAAAAATAGTGGCTTTTCTAAAGTGATTCAAATTAATGGAAGAACAAGAATGTCTTTATCCTTTAATGTTTTGCAATGAATACTTTCTTACCTTCTATATAGTTATAATTTGAGATGAGTTCCACGAATTTTTATTATTCAATTCTTTTGTCAAGTTTAAGAAGATTATTTTGATTCTATAATTTAGATTTATTATTGCCAATTTACCCATCATCCTTTCTTTTCCCCATTTCTACACATTGTTGTCAGCTAGAAAGATACATTGTTTTTGTTTGTTTGTTTTGTTTTGTTTTGTTTTAGCTTACATTAATTTATTTGTAAAGAAGCAGGTTTTTTTATCAAATTGTGTTTTGTGCTGACTCTGGGGTATCATTATCACTTAGATAGTTTATTTATCTAGAACCAACTTCCTACATAGATTTGATGCAGGAAAACAAGTGCCCTAAGGTAAAAGTTTACTTTTGAATTTGACTAAATTTTTGCTGGTATGGACAACCTCTCCTCTCACTACAAATAAATGAGATAACTGGCTAAAACACAAGATCTGGGGACTAGTGTATTAGCTCAGTGGTAGACCACCTACTTAGCATGCCCTATGTTTGATCCCCCACCATAAAATCAAACCAAACCCAAAACCAAACCAAACAAAAAAAAAACCCATAAGATCCTAAATATTGCTTTTTCTATATCATTAACTAAAAGCAAACAGGCATAACTTAAAGGAAGTCAGGTCTTTAAGTGAATTCCCTCTATATAGAATAAAGCATTAAAGAATTTCTATGTCTGTGGAAAAGACAATTAGAAAATTCCCACCTGCCAGCTTGGATGGCCAACGTAGGGTTACAAATTGCACTGAGTTATGTGAAGAAAATGTCACTTACAACAAATGAAGATTGCAGATTACTAGCAGCACATGAGTATGAGATCCACAGATATTTTAGCTGTTCCATCCATTGGGGTGGAGGCTGTTTGGTGTCTACCCAATAGTCAGCCTTTAAGAAAATGCCTGTTATTGGACTGGAAATGTGCCCAATTAATATAGTACCTCCTGATTACCCTGTAGTTAAATAAGTTATCATTCATACTTAACATTTGTTAAGTATCACCTAATAACTTAACACATGATAAATTTGGGGAATTTATTTATTGTTGGATGTCTTAGAAGTCTTCTTAAATGGCAAGTAGGGGCTTGGATTGTGGCTTAGCAGTAGAGCGCTCCCCTAGCACAGGCGGGACCCGGGTTGGATCCTCAGCACACCATAAAAATAAAGACATTGTGTTGAAAAAAAAAACAACAAAACTCCTATGTTTAAGTAAATAAATAAATAACTTCTAGTGTTCTATGGAATAGTAGGATAACTATGGTTGACAACAGTTAATTATATATTTTTAAAAAATGGCAAGTAAACTCATTTCTTCCTCTTAACTGTTTTCTACTTCTTCTCTTTAGAAAGAATGGCATAATGTGATCTCTAAACCAAAGAAGGGATACCATGTAATAAGGATGGTAGAGAGAAAATAAACTTTTAATATACTTCTTCACATCATGTTGTACAAGATAAAAACATACAATGCTATTTGTCGGATTCAAAATAAACAAATAAAAATGTTTAAAACTATGAAAATATAGAAGCATGGAAGCATACGATTTAATTTCTAAAACAATAGAGGAAAATGAGGCATAAAGAAATCATATTGAACATAAGGGAAGAGAGAAGGATGAAAAGTAAAAATGAATGAAAAGCGTGATAAAACAAGTATAATGGTAGAAATATTTTCAGAACATCTGTAAGCACAATAAATATTAATGGATTAATCTTGACTGTAACAGAGGTTCTCATCTTGAATAATAATAATAATAATAATATTAAGATGTATTAGTTTTACAATAGATACATAAATTAAATGACAAAAGGCACAGAGAGGAAAGAACAAAGGTACAGATATGTGTGTGTGTGTCTATGTGTGTGTACATATGTACACACCAGGGGAATAGTATTCAGGAGAAAGATGATGTGGGGCTTTTAATATTGCAGAAAAATGGGTTTTAAAATTAAAAAATTATTATTGGATGTTATGGTATCACTACTTAATAATAAAAGAAACAATATGCCAGAATTATTTATCAATCTGAATTGAATGCATCTTATACAATAATTACAAATATATAAAACATTGGCAGAATTTAAAAGCAATTAAAAAAATTATCAACTATTTTGAGATAGCATCACGATTCTCTCAGAAACCAAGTGATTAAGCAGAGAAAAGAAACATCAAGGACATAGAAAATTTGAATGTAATAATTAACAATCTTTTAAAATAAATAGCAAATATTTATTCTTGTCAGACACATAAGAAACATTTGCAAACCTAATATAGACCATCTCTATTTTATACATAATACTCAAAGAATCGAGAGAGAGAAAAAAAAAAGCCCTCTCTTTCATATGTGATCAGAAAAGTCTTAACATCAAACAGAAAGCAGCGTGAAAAAGAAATTTTATTCAAACGTCATCTATAAACATGACTCCAAACTTTTTGAACAAGTAATTATCAAATTCAGCAGTAAAAAAATAAATCATATTTTGTGATCAATTAAGTTTTATCCCAGGAATGTAGGATTAGATTGACATTAGAAAATGTATTAATGTAATTCATTACATGATGAAAGTAGAAAAGCTATTTGATCATCTCAGTATATGCGGAAGATAGAATTGAAAAAAATACAATAATTCGTTGTTAAAAACAATAGTAACAATGAAACACTTAAGGCAAAATACTGTTCACATGCAATGGTCTCATTCTGATAAATAGTTTAAAGGTAAAACATCAGAAATATTCCCTTTAAAGTCAGGAGAGATATAACTTGACCTACTCCAACATTTTCTGGAAGTACTATCCAATACAAGGTTTTGAAGAAAAGAAGTAGGAAGAAATGAAACTTAAATGACTGAAAAATAATTTGTACACAATATATTAGAAATAATATGAGTTGATCAAAATTGCAGGATTCTGTATATTGAGAGAACGTTTCTACATAACAGCAACCACCAATTAGAAATTGCATGTAAATACAGAGCTCACTCATATTAATAGTAGGAACTTCAGGGACTTGGAAATAAATCTAACAAAATAAGCATAAAACATTCATTGCATATAATAAGTTAGTGCATTTCATTGTTGAACAAAAACATAAATGTATAGATGCAATTGCTTTATAGAAGGCAATAAACTTACCCTAAAATTCTTATGGAAGGGGCTGGGGATGTGGCTCAAGCGGTAGCGCGCTCGCCTGGCATGCGTGCGGCCCGGGTTCAATCCTCAGCACCACATACAAACAAAGATGTTGTGTCCACCAAAAACTAAAAAAAAAATAAATATTAAAAATTTCTCTCTCTCTCTCTGTCTCTCTCTGTCTCTCTCTCTCTTAAAAAAAAAAAATTCTTATGGAAGAGTGAAGGTCCAAGAGTAATCCAATTCAGTTTAAGGAGGGAAAATAGGGTGAAGACCTTACAAGTTAAGAATTTGTTATGTAATTATAGTAATTGTAGAAAACTCCACTGTTGTCCTTTTCAAGTTCTCAGAGATGGTTTTTACTGGCAACTGTGATTACTGAAACTCACTGTTGATTACTAATATGGCATTATCTAAAAAAGTGGATGTGTAACCGATGTGATTCTGCAATCTGTATTTGGGGTAAAAATGGGAGTTCATAACCCACTTGAATCTAATGTATGAAATATGATATGTCAAGAGCTTGGTAATGTTTTGAACAACCAATAAAAAAATAGAAAAGTTTTCTGTAGGATTGTCCTGGGGCAATTGAGCTACTCTGAAAGGAGGTATGTGGAAATTATCATCAATGCTCCAGGCAGCCTGGAGCAACACCTTCTCTTGCAGAGAAGGGGAAGTTCCACTCCTGTGCTCCAGGCGGGCAGAACCTACACCGCAACTGATGTTGCAGAGTTCTTTGAGGGATGTGGGGAGGCAGGCCTGTCTGAAAGCACACTCTTACTGAGCTTATTCCTTTTCTGTTTTCCTCACTACCTCACAGGTTTAACTTGAAAGTATGCCCTTAATAAATTCCTTGAGCAAGAATCCTCACTTCATTCTCTGCTTCTAGGGAACTGGACCTAAGACAGTGTCAAAAGAAAAATTAACAACAAATACAGCTTAAAGATCTTAATTGGCTTTTGTGAGTCTAGACTTGTGTAATACTTCAATCCATAAAATAGAGTGTATTCAAATGAACGGAGCAGAGGTTGGTTTTAGAGGTAGATAGCGGTTGAAAGAAGAAAGAGAGAGAGAGAGAGAGAGAGAGAGAGAGAGAGAGAGAGAGAGAGAGAGAGAGAGAGAGATACCAAAGTTACTCTTCTTGTAAAGTTTCAAACAGAGGGAACTATGACTGTCTGAGGTTTGGGATATTATCTTACATTTCCCTGACTTCTTAGAAAATCAGACACACAATTAGTTTTGTCTTTGTGACCTGAAACTTTAGCATGGATAGCTCCATTTTGGTTTGACCTGTTGGGCCCCCTGCAGGAGCTCAGTCCAAACTAAAGGCTTCCTATGAATTTAACAATAGCAACCAAAATGTGCCTATAATGCTAATGACTCAGGGGGCTGAGGAAGAAGGATTGCATTTGAGGCCAGTTTCAGATAGATAAATAGATAGATAGACAGATAGATAGATCGATAGATAGATAGATAGATAGATAGATAGATAGATAGATAGATAGAGCTGAGGATATGGTTAAATGGTTAGGTGCCCTTGGGTTCAATCCTCAGTACCAAAAATTTAAAAAAAAAAGAGCAAAATAATAATTAAGTGTGGTATTAGCACATAGAGGGGTAATTCAAACAGTGAAGCAAAATAATATATTGAAGAGTAAATAAGAAAGGCAAATCGATGTATAAAAATACCTTTGACCTCAACTAATAATCAAAAAAATGCAAATATTCAGTACTCATGAGGTTGGTACATGTTTAAATTCGGAAAATTCAAGTGTTGATGGTGTAAATAAATGAGAAATCTCATACATTATTGGTGGGACAGTAAATTTGTTAAGAAACCATTTTCAAAAGCAAAATTTAAGAGGCACATAACCTATAACCTAGCAATTCTGTTTTCAGGAATATACCCAAGGGGATCCTTAGATATGTGCCTAGAGACATAGTGTGAAGATATTCACTGTGGGATTCTTTACAGCAGTGAAAAACAGAAAGGAGCTTAAACAGCTGTCACTAAAAGAAAAGATAAAATTGTAGCATACTCATACTACAGAGCAGTTTAAATAAATAAATAACCAAATTTAAATGTGTCAACAGGTGTACATGTAAAGAAGATCATTTTTATCAATGCAAGCTGAAGAAGGGCAATTTTTATAAAAGATTCCTAAGTGTAGATAACAAAACCAAATGAAATATCTTCTTTATACATATATGGAGATATATATATATATATATATATATATATATATATATACACACACATACACACAAAATGTAATACACACACACAAAATGTAAGTGTAACATCAATACTACATAGTACGTGTAGGGAAGAATATACATCATGTCAGTACTGATACATCTAGGGAAGAAAGGAGGGTGCAAGACTGAATAATACAAGGGACTTCCATGAGTTTTAATCTTAATTTTTTAAAAAATAATAATTAGAAGTAACTCAGGAAATAGTTGACAATTTGTTGAATCTGCAAAGAGATATATGTGCACATATTACCTTGTTCTCTGTATTTTTCTAAATATTTAAAATATTTTGGGATAGAAAACAAATAAAACAGAAAAATAGAATTTAAAATGTAACATTGTAAATACTGTTTTCAATATAACACTTGAAAAGAATGTTTAATCCTATTCTTAAAGCAATTATGAAAAATAATTCCAATATTCATCTTTCTGTTTTATTCTTTTTCTTATAAATTCTTGGAAAAGTAGGAATACACCTTTCCTTGGAACTTCCACAGTTTTCCATTTTACTTCCTTTCCTTCTTTTTTCTTTCTCTTCTTCCTTTTTCTCCTCCTCTCTCTATTTGTTCTTCCCATCCTTGCCCTTTCTTAAGGAATAACAATAATCTCTATGCCTAATATTTTTCGTAATTTCTAGGTTAGCCAGATAAAATATAAGAAACTCAGTTAAATTTGCATTTCTGATAAATAATAAAGTACTATAACTATATTCTACATACTGCAGTGGGATATATAGGATTGCTAGAAAGTATTTTTTATTGAAAATCCAAATTATTTCCTAAATCTGTCAACCCTACTAATTTCAATTCACAATAATTGCAGTTTATTAATGTTGATCATCTATCTCAAAAATATTTTAAAGTCTGAATTGTCTATACAGAATAGATCTGATAGCCTTCTCCTCCTAAGTCTGATGAACAAGACAATTTATCAAGGACAGATGTTATTGATATATTTGTCAAGTGCAAAACTATCCTTCTAGTCCTAACACCAACGATGCAATTTTTAGTGATTTGAGTACAAATTTATTTGTTCTTAAGTTCAAGATACCCGGAATCGTAAACTAGTTTTAAGCTCTGGTAACTCTGAAGAAAGTCCCACAGATAGCCCAAATTTTACTTTTGAGTTTTGCGCAGATAAATCATGTGTGTGTTCCCCTATATGGGTTTCCAAGATAATAATTTTTCCTCTGAAACAATATTTTTCCCATATTCCATATTATCTTGTGTTGTTTCTTTGTCTAAAGAAGGAGGAGGAGAAGGAGAAAAAGGTGAAGGAGGAGGAAGGAGAAAGAAAGAGAGAGAAGGAGAAGAAGAATTACCTCACAGTTTGCCCTGCTTCCATCCATCTTCCTTCTCTAGTTCTCTTAAAGAAATTCTTGGTCACTGATCAGGTGTAAAAGAAATATTATTTAATCAGAACGGCAAAGTGGGGATCATTTTACTGGTAGTTAAGTGAATGAAAGAAACAATGATCCAAAGAGGTAGACATTATAATTCTTCTTAGGAGCAATACCAATTTGCAAAGAGAATAATAGATATAGTTTAAATGATTAAATTTTTAAAAATAGCTTTTGGGATCTGGGTTTCTATCTTTTTAAGTGAATCTTTTCATGTTTCTTCTATAGAGGTGCTTTGAAAAGTGCCAGTCCTACCGAGTAACCCCATTTTCCTTCGAATGAACAGCAACACAAGGAAAATAGAAACCACTATGATATTAGAATAGTGGTTTCTTGCATGCCTGTTACCCTCTGAAGTATCTTTTCTTTTATTGTAATAAACAAATGCTCTGAATGCTTCTCCCCCCACCCCAAAGATATATGTTGAAATCCTAATCTCAAAGTGATAGATTAAGAGTGGGGTTTTGGGTGGCAATTAGCTCATGAACACAAGAGCCCTTATGGCTGGAGTTAATTCTTATAGAGGAATCCCCCCAAAAAACTAGGTGACTCTTTCTACCATATGATACACAAGAAAGGATACCGCTTATGAACAAGGAAGTAGGATCTTGCCAGACCCTGAATCTGCTGGTACCTTGGTGTTGGGCTTCCTAGCCACCAGAACTGTGAAAAATAAATTTTTGTTGTTTATAAGCTACCCAGTTTATGATAGTTTGTTACAGTAGCCCAAACCGAAGGAAACACCAAATGAAAATGACAAACTTGTTAGAAATCTTTTATTTTCACATTGGTTTTCCTTTCTGTAAGATAAACAATTTAAAATAAGAACCATATAGTATTTGTTATTTCCTATGCTTTACTTGTTTTCCTTTTTGTCTTAACAAATTTTTAAATCTTATTATAAGATCCAATGTATTCATAAGTAAATCAAAAGAAAAGCAAAGCAAGTACATATATTATATAAATAGTATACATACAAATTTTATAAAATCACATATATATATGGATTTTCAACATGTAGAAAACATTTTCCCTTCCCATTAAATATTTCATCACATTTTTTTCAATAGTTTTCTAGTACTGTATTATCTTTCAAAAATGAAAGCTTGACTCTTTTGAAAGTTACTCATCTTTTGAAACTCTGAACTTTTATCTATAAAATAGAATTTGTGGAGAGAGGCAACTAAGGCTGAGCTGTGATGGAGTGTCTATGAAAAAGAACATGTTCTTGTCAGGGTAACTAATTCTACTGAGGACTGGAGGACGGTCACAATGTGAAACTATGTTTTACAACTCCAGGGATAAAAATCAGTGAAAGGAAAGGTGAAAATGATGAAAGTCAATGTGGTGACACTGTTAAAGATTTACCTCAATGTGCCTTTGTTGGTTAGAACTCACTGTGCTGCCTGCAAGAGAGAGGAAAAAAATGACTCATTTTATTGCACTCATCTGTCATAGATAATACCCTGTACAAAAGGGTGGAAGGAAGTGGTGAACTTATAATCAGTCTGTATACACATACAATAGGAAGGCAGTCTGGGAGCCCAGCAGGCCTGGGAAACGAGTGGCTGTCATAGAGAGGACAGTGACACTCTGCTGAGATCAGTGAGCATGAAGCTCCAAAGAGAGGGGAAGGCCAACTTGATCTTTCTTTGTGTGCACACTGTTAGGTGAGCTAACATGCACCTTCAGACTTGGTGGGGAGTCACAGTCCATTGCCAAACAAATGCAACACACTCTGTCACCAATAGGCAGGAGGGAACTTGTCACCCTTTGAAGGATTCCACAAGATAATGCGGTCCTTCTGTAGCAGTGATGGATAGAGTCGGCCTCTGACTGACCAACAGGGCAGATTCCCAAAGCTGCTGAGATCAATGCCTGTGTGCCTGATGCAGGTGTTTAAAAAAAAAAATTAGCAATTTGTGAAAAGATTCATATTTTTAGGCCATGTCTGTAACTTTTTAGCTATCACAGCAATAAAGAGAACAAAATGTTTTTCTTATGAGTTTCCTTTGTTTTATCACATTCTTGAGAATTTCTATAATTTGAAAAGCTGTAATAGTTTCCCCACTCCCACGTTCAGTATATTACACATGTGCAAACTTTCATAACATAAGGTTATGGTAAGAAGTTCAGCTGTCAGACAGTAGTACCTAGGAATGTTAATGAATTGTCTGGTAAATAAAATAGGGCTGGTTTTTCAATTTTGAATAGTTTCTTTTCCTCTGATGGTCAACTTTCAGTCTGTCTTAATCTGCCTGGCTAAGTCTACACAAAAATATGTTAGCCTAGGTAACTTAGGAATAATAGAAATTTATTTCTCATGGTTCTGGAGGCTGAAAAGCTAAGATTGAGGTACCTTGTAGATCTAGTATCAGGTAAGATACTGCTTCTCATAAATGGTGCCTTCTTGCCGCATCCTCACAGGGAAGAAGGGTGAATAAGTCCCCTTGGGTATGTTTTATAAGGGCACTAATTTCATGAGGCAGAGCCCTGATGGTCTAATCATTCTCTAAAGGCCATGCTACCTATACTATGGCATTGGAGATTAGTTTCCTATCTGTGAATATTGGGGGATGGATATAAACATTTAGGCCAGTAGCACAGCCTGCCCCCTAACACTCATGCTACTGTCACTTAGCACTACCTGGTATTCCTGCTTGCTCCACAGTGCACAGCTCTGGGAGCCCAGAC
This sequence comes from Urocitellus parryii, assembly GCF_045843805.1. NCBI lineage: Eukaryota > Metazoa > Chordata > Mammalia > Rodentia > Sciuridae > Urocitellus > Urocitellus parryii. The sequence continues at coordinate 39,186,123 of NC_135536.1, forward strand.
ACATGTAGGGACTCCAGAACTGCTCCATTCTTTTCAGATTCCTCATCTGTCACACATGAGATTTCTCATCACAGAACAAAAGGTGGCTACCTAAAGTAATTTGCATTAAAGGAGTGGTGATTCCCTCTTGTTGAACTGCATCATCTCCAACCTAGAAACTTTTTGTTCTCCTCCGTGTCTTTGTTGTGATGGCTTGAGATTCATTCTATCTCCCCTTGGAGACTTCTCCAGTAAAATCTTGTTTCCCTTGTTGTGATGGCCCAGTTCTGTGACACACTATAGCTAACATACGCTTCGTAATTATCAACAGAGAAATTATCTGATTTTTTTAGAACTATACAAATTCCTTTTATAAGCCATTTTTAAATGTTCCACACTATATTCCATCAGTGAAACTGACCATTTAAAGCACTAAATATTTCTTGACCTTCCTGTAGTACAAAACAGACAAAGGAGTGTCTGAATTTACACGGCACCAAACAAGATGACAAATCAGATATAATTTCTTTCTTTTTGTTTTTGAGGAAAATGTTTAAAATTCTTAAAGGAAGGTGTTTGGGGAATGCTGTTGTCAGAGAAGCGGCAGAGGATGCATTTATCCAGCCTATCATCGGGATAGGACTCCTCAGAGAGGCTGGCGTGGAGTCAAGTTTTTGATAAGGGAATACATGTGGCTTTGCAGACAAGGATTAGAAAGCTATTCTGGGCATGAGGTAGAGCCATTCTTTGACAGGAATAAGAGAAAGGAAATAAAAAGGTGGCGAGGGTGAATGGTTTCTCTTTACCCCTTGGATCTCTCATTGTCCATCTGACAAATCATATCTATTCCATTTTCCAAAGCTCTCCTCAAGGCTTAGGAAAACAACTGAAATCAACTCACATTACTCTATCTGTCACACAACAGGCCTCCTTTTTTCCCCCCAGATTGCGTCTTACAGTTTATGCAAACATTAATTTATTGTGAATCCATCAGGTGGAGAGCATGTGCATTTCATACTTCAAGGAGAATATGTCCCATTTCTGAACATACTACATGTTAAGTCATGTGCACACAAAGGCTCTGAGAAAAGTAGGGCTGGTATACATACCATACGCTGAGGTCTTAGTTCTGTTTCTGACATATTCTTGTTATGTGAGGTTTGGACCAGTTATTTCTACATCTTGGTGTTCTCCTTTGTAAAATAGAGATTTTGTAAAGGTATTTTAAGAATGTTGTGAGGATTAAAGTCATTTAGGGTACCCTTTAACGAAGAAGTGTTGGACACTAGCTATCAATGAGTGGTATCTTTTACTACTGTTTTTCTAATTAACATAGAAATTCTCTCTAAAGGAACTGGATCGTGAATTATGAGTTTAGAGAATACAATGGTTGAGTCCAAGTTTTTAACACTGATTATCCATGATTTTAGAAAAGCTACTAAAATTTCTCTCTTGTACGGGAAAAGAGAGGTCAGACTGTACAGTCTGAATATATGGAAATAGGCACAAAAATTATAACTAGAATATGTGGAAATAAGGATAGAAATCATTTGGCATTGTGAAATTTTTAAATTTCTTCTTTCTTAATGATTTTGTAATTTTACAGCTGGAATTAGGACTCCAGGTTTGTTTTTGTTGTTTTTATTTATTTTGGTACTAAGGATTGAGCCCAGGGGCTCTTAATCACTGAGTCACATCCTCAGCCCTTTAAATGTTTTATTTTGAGACATTGTCTCCCTAAATTCCTTAGGGCCTTGCTAAATAGCGAAGGCTGACAGCAAACTTGCAGTCCTCCTGCCTCAGCCTTCCTAGTTCTGGGATTACAAGCCTGCACCCCTACACCTGGCAGGACTCCAGTTATTTAGTAGCTATGTGCTAATCAATAGCATTCTGTCTCAAGAAAAGGAACTTTCAAAAGTTGTTTTGATCTCACTGGTTGAACCCTACCACTCCTGACAGCATGCATATTGTTGCCAGCCACTCTCAATCTCCCTTTGCCAACAGCTTTGTGATTAGCCCTTAACCAGGAAAGAGTTATTACTGCTTAGTGAAGTCTGATATAGGAAGAGTATTTGGACAGTTTGTGCTTCATTAATACAAGTTTGGTTTGTTAAATCCCCAAGTATTGCTTTACAAATTCTTAGATTAAAAATTAATTACAATAATTATCAACAAATACAAAAAGTCAAGAAAATAATGAAAACCCATCTGTCTGTTTGGCTTTGGAGAACATAGCACAGTGGCATCAACAGAACACTGCCATCTTTTAGAGTGAGTTCTTAAAGTGACATGCCACATATAATCGTTATTAGTTCTTGCATGCAAGATGTCCAAATTCTGTCTTAAAGCCTGAATACACTCTAAGAAGAAATTGGTAATATGAATCATAGGAATTCACTGACATAGAAATTTTTTAGATGGTTGATTATTTTTCAGAAAAACACAAGATATTTCTAAGATTATTCTTCTTAGAAATATCTTGTGTCCGAGGACTAATGAAAGATTTCTCAATAGTCATTTCTATTGCTATTAAGCTTTAATTACATTTTGATCACATGCATAGGATTATCATATCTGAGCATGGAAGGAGGAAACTTGCCACAATATAAATCATTTACATAAGATTAAATAATTACAATTATATTTAAAATGGTCATTTGCTAGTATAGAGTGTTTTTTTTATAAACAATTGTTTTCACAAATGACTTATCTCTGGGTGTCATTCTTCTACATTTATCACATATATAATATCCGTGAATATTTAAGTTTCCCTTAAATAAAACTAGATAATGAAAGCCATAAAGAAAAAAATGAACAAAAAATTTTCTTAGTCAAAGAAAAATAAATAAAAATTTTAAATCAGTATTTAAGTGGATTTTGTGTTCATTTCCAAGTTATTCTGTTCCCCCAAAAGAAATTTTCTCAATAATAGATACTATTAATGAAAAGGGAAACTAATAAATATGTTTGTAACAACTTATTATCAGTTTGTATGTATTTAAATGCTTATGTTAGAATGCAAACGAATCTTCAAAATCAGCTTGTTAAGTTAAAAAAAAGATTTTCCATAGTTATAGAAAATATTAACAGATAGTTAATGCCTAGATTTCTAATAGCTTTTTATTATTTTGACTTAATCAAAATAATAAATATTGATTGGTATAATATCCAGTTGGTTAAATGTGATGCAATTTTTTATATCAGATATAGATTTTATAATTTATAACTAATTTACCATGAATATTACCTATGATGAAGTGGTACAGTCTTTTATGTTTTTGTATGTTTGGTTTTGAGGGGGTGCTAGAAAATGAACTCAGAGACATTTTACCACTGAGCCACATCCCCAAACCTTTTGTGTGTGTGTGTGTGTGTGTGTGTGTGTGAGAGAGAGAGAGAGAGAAACAGAATCTCACTAAATTGCTTAGGGCCTTGCTAATTTGCTGCAGTTGGCCTCAAATTGACATCACCCTGCATTAGCCTCCTGTGTCATTGGGATTAGAGGTATGCTCCACTGTGTTCAGCAAGTGGCACAGTCTTAAAGGACCAGTAGAAACACAAAAGGCTCCTCCTGCTAAAGTGTAATCTGAGTTTAGAAAATTAAAACAAATTGTTATTGAGCTGGGGATGTGGCTCAAGTGGTAGTGCGCTTGCCTGGCATGCGTGCGGCCCGGGTTCCATCCTCAGCACCACATACAAACAAAGATGTTGTGTCCGCCGAAAACTAAAAAAATAAATATTAAAATTCTCTCTCTCTCTCTCTCTCTCTCTCTCTCTCTCTCTCTCTCTCTCTCTCTCTCTCTCTCTCTCTTCTCTCTCTCAAAACAAAAAAACAAAAAAAACCCCAAATTGTTCTTAATAAATTACTGAGTTTACTAATCATACAGGAAATTATTCAAAATCCAGAATTGTCAGATGTGAGATATATAGTCCCTATTTGTAAACTATTTAAAAAAATAATATATATATATTGAAAATGAGAAAAGAAAAGATGGACTGTTGGCCCTCTGTGTTGTGGGTTGGCAGTAGAGAGTAAGAAGGATTATCAAAAATTGCCAGATACTGCTTAAAAATAGAGCTTTTGGAAATGACAAATACAATACTTGAAAACAAAAAATTCTGCATGGACTATCAAACAAATTAGACACAGCTGTAATTAGTCAAATGGTAAATAGACAAAAATAACAGAAAACAAAACAGGGGGAGACAAAATAGAAGTCAAAAAACACAAAGTACAGAATGAGAAAGTTCTACATAATCAGATTCCCAGATATAGAGATCTATTCACTGTATGAAACAGAGTGACTACTAGTATTTATGTTTTATATTTTCTAATTTTTAAATTATTTTTCAACAGACACATAGAAAATAAAATTCGTCCATGCTTATGGGGTATCATGTGATGTTTTGACACATGTATACCTTCTGTAATGCTTTAATGAGGTAAGCATGCCTAACTAGTCAAACATTGATCATTTTTTCTGCTGAAAATTTTCAAAATCCTTTCTTCTATCTTTGTAAATTATACAGTACATTATTTGTAGAGTTTATCAGAGACACATTATTAAAACAAACAGAAAGGACAGCATTTACCAATGAGGATGATCTAGAAAAAATAAATCCCCACATTGTTGTGAAACTGAAGACACAGAGAAGATCTTAAGAGAATTAAGAGACTCAAATAATCTACAAAATAAGACAGTTAGATTAATAACATCCCCAAAAGCAAAGATAAAAAGACAAAAATTATACTACAGTAAAACTGTCTAAATTGTGATAATAATGAGTAGAATTATAGCAGAATTGGTCTACTTAGAGGGGCTAGAGCTGCTTGATCACAAGATGTGTTTTCAGTGGTGAGTCTTAATTTGTTCTAAAAAATGAAAAGACTTTTTTTCATTGACAGACTTTTTCTAGGAAATTTCTAAAGACTGCATTTCAGGGAGATTCAAAATGGCATCAGAATGAAGACCAAAGAAACAAGAAGAAATGATGAATAAAGAAATAGATAAATTTAAAGTACTATTGTGTGGAATTATGCTGATGGTGATTTTAATTTAGGAAATTTAATTTGAAATAGAATTAAATTATTAAAACTAACCCCCCCAAATGTAAACCTTAAATAGTTATACAAACAGTAATGAAATGTCTTTATTAGGTAAAAATTCTACTACAAAGTAAGCCCCATGTTGCTAAGATTTTACAAATGTGATCTTCCAAATTTTCAAAGAACATAAATGATTTCAACAAAGAACACTCTTAATTTATCTATAATATAAAACAATTTTTAAAAGTTTACAGATGGCACACATCTATAATCTCAGACTTGGGAGGCTGAGGCAGGAGGATTGCAAGTTTGTCGCCAGCCTCAACAATTCAGCAAGGCCTTAAGCAACTTAGTGAGATCCTGCCTCAAATTTTAAAAAAATAAATAAATAAAAATAGCTGGGTATGTAGCTCAGTGGTTATGAGACTTTCAGTTCAAATCCTGGTACCAAAAGAGAAAGAGAAGGGAGCATTTGCCTAACATGCATGGATTCAATCCCAGCACCATAAGAAAAAAAAAAATTGAAAAAATTTCTTTGCAAAAAAACCTCTGACATACATTAAACTGAAGTGGGTTTATACCAGAATATTTTAGTTTATAACATCTCTAAGTACAATCCACCTCAAGGACAGATTGCAGGAGAAAACTCAAAAGATCATTTAATACTTGCACGTAACACATTTTAAAGATCGAAAGCAGTTCATATAAAGAAATATGTACAAAATATGAAACAAAAGAAAAAATCATTTTGAAATCTGATAAAAGACATCTACAAGAAATCCATAATAAATGTCATTTAATGGAGAATCACAAAAATATTTCAATATCAGAACAATTAAAAAATATGATTTATCATCTTCTGTATTTGATGAATCGTAGACGAGACCTCAGAGAAGTGAGAAGAGAACATTAAAAGACATGAAGAATAAAAAAAAACTACAAATGTGTTTCTTGATCACATTTTATATTGTGCATAACAACGATGTTTCAATCAACTATGGAAAGAATATACGATGGTGATCAAAGAAGATAACAACACAACTGATAAAGCTCCTATCACCTAGTTCATTGCTGCTGTTTTAACATTATACTGAAATGAATTTCCCACATTTGTGGAGATACAGGTGCAAACAAACCCACTGCACTGCCAGTCAGATAATAATATGTCACAAAAAATTATTGTAGTACATAATACTCAATAATAATAATAATAAATAACTATATTACTGTTTTGTGTATTTACTGTATTATACTTATATCATTAGAGTATACTCTTACTTACTGAAAAATTAAACTGCAGACAGACTCAGGCAGGTCCTTCAGGAGGTATTCCAGAAGAAGGCAGCTTCAAGCACGTTCCTGCCCTTGAGGACAAGATGTGAAGGTGGAAGACGGTGATATCGATATATTGGTGATTCTGACGCTGTGCAGGCCTAATGTGTTCAGACATGTTCAAGTATAACAAAAAGTTTCAAAGTTAGAAAGCAATTTTTAGTAAAAAAAAAAATACAAAAATTTTATAGAATAGGATATAAAGAAAGAAAACATTTTTTTTACATCTCTATAATGTATTCATGTTTTAAGCCATGGTTTTGCAAAGTAGCCAAAAAGTTTAAAATATTTAGAAAATTTTAAAAAGTTACAGTAAGCTAGAATTAATTTATTACTAAAGAAAAGTGTTTTTAAAGTGAGCCTGGCCTAAGTGTACAATATTTATAAAGTCATGTTCTAGGACTTCACATAGACTCATTCACTCACTAACTCACCTGGAAAAACTTACAGTCCAGCCATCTTCACATGGTAAGTACGTTTTACAGGTGTATCATCTATATATATATATATATATATTTTCTTTAATTCTTACATACATGACAATAGTGGAATGCATTACATTCATAATTATCCATTTACAGCAAAATTTTTTATAACTCTGTTTATAAAGTATGTTCACGCCAAATTATGCCATTATACATGAGCGCTCTCTCTCTCTCTCTCTCTCTCTCTCTCTCTCTCTCTCTCTCTCTCTTTGCATTACAATTCTTAATACACTTTTTTTTTTTTTTGTATTTTGTCCTACATTCTCTAGGTATGCCTAGATACACACTAACAATTGTCTACAATATCTAGCCCAGTGACATGCCATACAGATTGTAACCTAGGAACAATAGGCTCTGGAGTATGGCCTGGGTCTGAGAGGGCCACACACTCAGGTTGTTTAAGTGAATTCCATGGTGCTTGCTCCATGACACCTAATGACAAAGTTTTCAGAACACTTCCCTGTCACCAAATGGCCTAGACTGTATTTATCTAAGAGTGTCTACATACCAAATCCGTACTGATCTATAAATGATAAAATCATTAAAGAAGTTTTAAAAAATTTGACAGGTAATTGAATATAATATGAATATAAAACATAAATTGCCATTTCTACATATCATCAAACAACATAATAGCAAAGCAGAAAACTATTCCAACCTTCAGGAAATCACTCAAGTCTTATACTCAACAAGAATTTTTCTGACTACCTGGTTTAAAATTACTATTTGCTATCAAATTTACAAACACTACCACTTCTGTTTCCCTTATTTTTTTTCTTTCTTTCTTTTGGTATAGCATTCTTCACTATTTTATCCATTGTCCATCTCCTTCAACCAGATTAGATGGAAAGGCTATAGGAATTTTTTTCTTTCTTCTTATTTTTAACTACTGTATCATGTGAACCTAGAACAGACATAATAGGGGCTCAAAAATTTGTTAGATAAATAAATAAGCTTTGCAAATGTATAAAATACATCATTTATAATATCAAAAAATATGAAGCATTAATGAATCTATGTAATAATACATGCAAGAACCTTCTGGAGAAAATGATACAGTTTAAAAGGGAGACATGTGAATGGTGACAAATACCAAGTTTATAGATAGAAGTTCTCAATATTGAAACATATAATTAATCTCCAAATAGATTTTATAAATTCAGGGCAATTTTAACCAAGTTTCAGCAGCATTTCCAATGAACTTATCAATCTGATGTTAACATTTCCATGAAAGAACAAAAGTCCACAAATAACCAGAATTCTTGTAAAGAGAAGGAAGGAGGGGAAGAAAGATTCAAAAAAAGACAGGCTAGACTTTTCAGATTAAGAGTTACAATAAATAATGACTTGCTTTTAGTACAGAAAAACTAATGGACTATAGTAGAGAGATAGAAAGAGCTCATTATACAAATAATTTTTTTTCTTTTTTGTTTTTATTAGTTATACATGTCAGTAGAATGTATTTTGACATATTATACATATATGGAGTATAACTTCACATTCTTCTAGTTTTACATGATGTAGAGTTACATTGGTCATGTAATCATATATGCACATAGGAAGGTAGCATCTGATTCATTCCATTGTCTTTCTTATTCCCATTCCCCCTTCCTTCCCTTCATTCCCCTTTGTCCAATCCAAAGCACTTCTGTTCTTCCCTATCTTTCCCACTTATTGTGAGTTAGCATCCACATATCAGAGAGAAAATTTGATCTTTGATTTCTGGGGATTGGCTTATTTCACCTAGCATGATAGTCTCCAGTTCCATCCATCTACTGGCAAATGCTATAATTTCATTTCTATTTATGGCCGAATAATATTCCGTTGTGTATATAAACACATTTTCATTATCCATTCATCTGTTGAAGGGCACCTAGGCTGGTTCCATAGTTTAGCTATTGTGAATTGAACTGTTATAAACATTGATATGACTGAATCACTGTAGTCTGCTAAATTTTAAGCCTTTGGGGTATAAACCAAGGAGTGGGATAACTGAGTCAAATGATTGTTCCCTTCCAAGTTTTCTGAGGAATTTCCATAATGCTTTCCAGAGTAGTTGCATCAATTTGCAGTCCGATGAGCAATGTATGAGTGTACTTGTTTGCCCACATTCTTGCCTGTTGGGAATGGCAAATAAATTATGTTCCTTGTGCAAAGGAATTGATTTGAGACTGCCTAGCTGCTTGGTAATGCCTTGTTCAAAGAGAAATTTCTTGTGAGCCACAGATTTGTCAGTTCTTCACCTTGCATTCAAACTCCAGCTGCCTGTGGGTAGAGGATTATGGGCACAAACTAATAATTCTAATTGGGCTGTTTATAACTTCAACTTCATTCCTGTTTATCTTGAAGAAAATTTCTCATGAAAAATCCTTTTGGTGTTTAAACCTATATAATAAATGTGCTGAGCTTGTTCGTGATCACTGCTTCCCTATCAGTGTTGTTTGTAAACCACTGGGACTTGGCTTTTTCTCTATTTATGTGTCTGTTTGTCTTTTCTTCATCTTCTCACCCCCTGGTTTGATTGTCTGAATTAACTGCCTTGCATGTCACAGCACTTGCCAACATTTATTCTTGCTTGTGTTTCTTAATAATTGCCATTCTGACTGGAGTGAGATGAAATCTCAGTGAAGTTTTAATTTGTATCTAACTGCTAGAGATGTTGAACATTTTTAAAAATATTTGTTGACTGATTGTATTTCTTCTTCTGTGAAGTGCCTATTCAATTCCTTTGCCCATTTATTAATCGGTTTTTTGGGGGTTTTTTTGGTGTTAAGTTTTTTGAGTTCTTTAGCACAAATGGAAATTTAAAATCTAACTGATGTGATATTGGAAATCACTGTGGAAAAGGAAAACTAATCAATAACCTGAGCTGAAGCATTGCTTTCCTAAATTAAAAATTAATAAATAAACTGTTGTCATTATACATAAAAGTTAATTTCTGAACAACTATAGACATAAATGTGAATGGAATGCATTAATACATTTAGAATAATATATGATGAAATACAGTTGGATTTTTTACAAATGTACAGGGTAGACCATAAAAATATTGATGAATTCACTATATAAAATCAACAAACTTATGTTTACCACAGAATATCACAAATAAAGTGATCAGTCTGGTCACAAATTCAAAGATCAAATTAGTAGTCTATATATAAGTCAATGTAAAAAAAGAGTCTTTAGAAAAAAAGGATAAAAGAATGTATTAATCACCATACTTAAGGAAACAATAATGGCAAATAATCAAATAAAAGATGATAAACCTCATTAGTAATCAAAGAAACATAAACCCAGATGAAAACCAGATAATTTTATACACAATTAACAGTGAAAATGAATGTAAAATGGTGATAATGCTATGGATCAATATGAGTTCTCAAGCTCTCCAATATGTATTTGGACTGGCTGAATAATTTTGAAAAGCAATTTAATATGATCTTGTAAATTTGATGGTGTGCATACTCTTCTGTCCATAATCTCCACCACTTATAGGAATATGATCTAGAAATGATTTAACATTAGTATTAGATATGTACAAAATTATTCATAGCCTTGGTATTGAAAATACAAGGCAAATTTGCATGGAGTTGAGATGGATAAATTAGCTGTTGTATATTTAGCTAATAAAGCATTGTAAATCAGTTAAAGACAAGTTAGTTATGAACAATACTATGGATAAATCTTAGTAACAGTGATGTGTGAAACCAAGTTCCAAAGGCTACATATGGTTGCTACTTTCAAACTTTGTCAAAAGCAAATATATTTTTTCAAAATATTCTTCAGAATAAATCACACATGGAATATTTCTTTAAAAATTTAACAGTTAATTAGAATATAGAATACAGATCTCCAGTGTGGAATTGAGAAGTAGTCCCCAGTTGGGTCAACAGTGAAGACTGTTGTGTAGAGATCTAAACTTGAACAATAAATTGTATGCCCATTTTGATACTATTATAATAAATTATTATACATTTAAAAAGAAATTCCACAAAAGAAACAAAACCTAGTGCAATAAAATAAAAGTAATATATTTTCAATAATGCCAACAATAGAAAATTTAAATAATTTTGTTTGTTAACGTTTTCTAAAAGATACCAAACTTCAAGTTTTGAGAAACTCATTTCACTATGAGATATATAAACTGTGTAATAGTATAAAAATTGATATTTTCTCCCTCATTTGGACTTTGCAAATGACATATTGATTTAAAATAAAAACATCTTAAAGACATGGTTTTGCCACCAAATTTGGATCTTATGAGCTATGAAATGACTTAAAAACACCACTGTTGTTAATATGGTGATGCATATATTCTAATACAAAAACGAAATATAGGGAAATCAAACTAAAGAATGAAATTTAGGATTTTTTAAAAATCCAGTCTCTTACCTATTAGTGAATATAGAAAGATTATATGTGTTTTAGTTAACTTTTGCTTTGCTATGACCAAAAAGCCCAACAAGAACAATTAGAGGAGGAAAAGTTTATTTTGGTTCACAGTTTCACAGGTTCAGTCCATGGTCAACTGACTCCATAGCTCTGGGTCAAACATGAGGCAGAACATCATGGTAGAAGGACCTAGCAGAGGAAAGTGGCTCAAAAATTGGCAACAAAGAAGCAGAGAGAGCTCTGTTCATTAGGGAAAAAATATAAATCCCAATGCATGACTCCAGTGACCCACTTCCTCCAGCCACTCCCTCCCTACCCAGAGTTAATCCACTGATGAGATCATACCTCTCATAATCTAATCATTGCATCTCTGAAAATTCTTACATTGTCTTGCACATGAGCTTTTGGGGGATACCTCACATCTGAACCATAACAACGTAAAATATTACTATTATACTTGCTGGCCTCTGAGATGGTCCTATTAAAAGATAAATTCCATAAAACTTTGGAATGTATGCAAGTGGTTAAAGAAATAACTAAACAAACTGTCCCTAAATTGCAAAGGATGAAATGCATTGCACAAAGATTCCCAGTCGTCTCAAGTCCCCAGACCAACTTCAGAAAAACAAATCATTAATGTTGTAGAAAATATATACAAAACAAAAATGCTAATAAAATGAGGTAACTTTTAGCTATATTTTATGCAGCTTTTATTATGTGACCCTAGTTCTCCTAAAATAGTATAATTTGGGGGCTTTGGTAAACCAGTCTTTTATATATTTTTTATGAAAATGACCCCAAATTAACTTGTTCTCCCTTACCAAACACTAAAGCTGACTTCCTTTAGGTTCAATGTATCTTTCTTCTGCTTACTTTATTTCTTAGACAGTAATGTTCTATAGCAGCTTCTTTTAGCTTTTGAATTATTGAGTCTCTTAGTGAAAAGTTGTTTCCTCTCTCTAGATCCACTTCAAGTGAAAAAGATGGTGTCTTGGGTGTGTAAGGTATTTTGCTTTATGAATGATATGCTGGTCCTATTGTGTAGTAGGTGATGTCTTAACCTATATGAACACTGAGGTTGAACTACAGAGAGAATAGACTAAGAGGGGAGCCCAGGAAAATGTCACATCATACAGTTTGTTTACTACAGTACACAAAATTATCTTCCATTGCTGAGGGCCATTACCAAGTAGGTATTGACGCATCGTAATCCTTGCCAGTGTACCCCATGTTAAATGGACTTGCCTTGGAAATTTGCTGCGACCTTGCTTGTGTGTTTGAGAAAGATGACCCTGCTCAAGGTGATCGAGGGTGGATCCAGGTTTGAGGAAGTATCCTGCAGGTTTGAGGAAGTATCCTTGGGCTTAGGGTGTTCCCGGTTTAAGGCGTTTCCCGGTTTAAGAATATGGGTTTTAGGGAAGTTGAGGTTGAAGATTATTGCTGCTGGGATTAGGGTGTTCCTGTTGCTTGTTCCCGTTGAGTTCTCGTGAGATTCAAATGGGATTTTGGAAAAAGCCTCGTGGAGTAGGTGAAGTGTGCGGCAGAACGAGACTGCCCCTGAACGTGTGTGGAGGCTGGTGTGAGATCCGGAATAAAGAATTGCTGTTTGAACCTACAGAGCTGTGTGGTGCCTCCTGATTCTGGTGGCCCCCAAGACATCGGCATTCCATGAGAAGTTTTTTTTTTGGGGGGGTGAGGGTCCAAGATTTGTCAAAAAGAGGGATGACATAAAAAGTAAACAAATAGGAAAAAAAGAATCAATGAAACAAGAATAATATAAGAAAAGTATAAGTTCTATTCAAAATGTAACAAAAAATGCTTATGATTTCAGCACACGGGTCCCTCAGTATTTATGGGGGATTGGTTCTAGGACCCCTGCAGACATCCAAATCCAGGAATGCCCAAGTTCCTTGTATTAAATGGCAGAGTTTTTACACGTAAACTCTGTGTATCCTCCTGTATAATTTAAATCCTCTCTAGATTATCTATAATACCTAATATAATGTAAATTCTATGTCAATAGTTGTTACACTGTGTTTAGAGAATAATGACCAAGAAATTTTTTTTAAAGTCTGTGCATGTTCAGTACAAATGAAATTTTCTTTCATATAGTTTTGATTTAATATTGGTTACATCTGAGAATGTGATGTGCAACCATGGATACTGAGGACTGACTATATTTTGATATTTTCTTCCAGTGTGCTTTAGTGGACATTATCTTACCCATGGGAAGGAAAAACGAATGGGAGATTTTTCCCAGATATATTTTTGATAAGGTATCACAAAGCACACTGTGGTATCAAGGGAAGGCAAAATACTGAAAGCCAAATATTTAAATATGGAGATGCATGCTCTGATTTTCACAGGAAGAAAGAAGAATGAATGGTAGTAGGGTTTTTATTACCAAGAAAAGGAAAGTAAAAGATGGATTTGGGAGAGAAGAGGCAAAAGGAACAATTGCAGATGTGAAATTGAAGGCTCCTTCCACAGCACCTTGGAGGAAGGGAAGCCAGAGAGAGCAACATTCCGGCAGGGAGCACAATGCTCCCCATGCTGGTGCTCTGAGCATCTATAGAAATGACTATGTGTCAAACAGGGGAGAAATGGAATCATTATTTTTAGAAATTTTTAGACGCTTTCTATTTCCAAGCTGACTATCATAATTTATTTCCCACAGAGTTGTCCATCATCCATAAAAATTGTGTAGGATCTGTGATGCAATCTTGAATTTCTTCTCTCTGGGATATTTTAGTGTAGAACCAGGAGAAACCCAGAGTGATTTTATTTAATTTTTTTCACTCGAACTGGAGAAGAAAATTTCTGTTGAAAATTTGTATTGACGGATCTTAGAACAGAAGCACAGTGACAAAGGCTTCATTTTCATCTCTTGACTGTTTAAACTCTGGAAGTCATTTGATAGTTTAGATGGTGTTTAATTAATAGGCAGTGTTCAAGAAAGGATTGCCAGATACTGAAAAGGGAATGGCAACAGGAGCAGAGAGATTTTTGTCACACTGCATGACATATTATGTCAAAAGTACCCCCTTGATATTTTGCCAGGAGCAAGGGTAAGGACTAGAGATTACAATCAAACACCCTTGCTGCTGAAGTTTTAGTTTGGATTCACAGGCCAGGCAAGAGTTGCTGTAATCTTCCAGTGAAATGTTGAACCTGAGAAAGCAGGTTGTTATTACAGGTTGTTAAAGGAGATTGTTTTCTCTAGTCCCCTTGAATTAGTATTCATAGAACCTGAAATAACTTGCATCTTTGAAGTTAGACCACATGTGTGCATTATTAATTGACTGATTATTTTTAACTGAATTCGTAAGTTGCTTATTTTAACAGTTGAAAATAATAAAAAAAAGAAAAATACAAAAATCAGAACAATAGCAATAGAGTGAGTCTTCTGAATATTCCCAAGTCTTCCATGCAATTTTTTCTTTCTCTGAAAACTAGGGCTTTGTGTTAAATAATGTTGATTTAGGCAGATACTTCTAGTGTCTGGGTGTTGGATCTACATAGATCCAGTGCAGAATATGTATTGATTGGAGATGGTAGTATCTTATGTCTGTTTACTAGACTTTCATTCCACTATTTCCACATAGCTTTAAGACAAAAGGATGAGGAAAATAAGCAAAATTGGGTTTAAATCCTGACATTATCCCTGTCTCTTATTCATTTCAACACTTGGAATGTGCTTTCCCTCTGAGATGCTATTTTCTTATTTATAATGTAGAACAAAAAATAGTTTAAGCTAGACATTTAACTACTCTGTTTGGCATACGTCATTCACTAAAAGTTGGTATATACAATATTATGTGCTTAAAATTCATTTAATATATTAAACTTTTAATAAGGTACACAGAGTACATTCTTAAAAATCATAAATTTCCTGTGAATTCACTGGGTAAAAATTCAGGAAGGTAAAAATAGACTAAGATGCATATTTCTAATTAGATGTTACATGACTAAGAGCGATATTATATGGTTTATTTCAGTATTAATTGTATATCTACAATAGCTAATATTTTGTGTATTTGCTTTCTAAACAGTTGATACAAATTAAAGCAACAGATATTCAAAATAATCTTAGGAAGCAAGAACTAGTAATATATTTCTTTCGGATATAAGGAAATTGAGTTACCAAAATATTAAATAACTTGCCCTAAATCTCACAGTTAGTGAATGACTACATTGGGATTCCAACTAGGCAGGCTGATACTGTACTTGGAACCACTATTCCTCCTGGCTGCCCCATCCCCACTGTAGGCTAGATCCACATTGGATGTTGCATATATTGAATAATCACACTTTTGGTGGGTCCATATTAGAGTGAAGATTAGGGTTAGATCTACAATAAAACCTTTTGGTTATACTGTGCTGTGCTATAAATCTACCTACATTTCCTTCTCAATTTCTATGAAATATCACCTTTTAATAAATTTAAGTAATTGGCATACACCTATCTTCATGTGAAACTTGTAAACTCCCTATATAGTTAAATATAAAGAATAAAACAAGCAGCAAATACCCAGTAGTGGGAACAGAAGCTGTAGGGAGAAGTAAAAGCATAACTGTTTCCCTCAGTTTTCATGAGATGTGTAAAATTCCCAAGAGGCTCTGAATAAAGATCATTCCAGTCTTGAATTGTAAGGCTATAAGGAGAGTTTTTAATTTCAGAAGAAACATCAATAGATTCATTCACAGATCTAGGGGCTTTGAACAAACCAGAAGTATGAATAGGTTTTCCCATAAATTCCAATTGCTTTTGACTGGCCTCTATTTGGATCACTGAGAAAGTATACAATGCTCCCTTAGCAACCCATCATTCATGCAGAATTAGAGAAGGGCAGCTCAGTTGTCACATGTTTTCCTTGATGTGGCATAGTCAACTTCTTTTCTTACATACTTTTGCTCCTCTCTGACTAACCACCCTCTCCCTGCAAACAAACACTTTCACATGTGTGTGTGTACGTACAAATTCAAATGAACACACAAACATACACACACAGATTCACCACCACCAGAGAATTCTTTAAATCAAATCCTGGGATGACTTTCCATACCAAACTTCTTCACTTCACTTAATGTCTGGTGTGGTATTAGCTAAAGTTCAACAAACATCCTTTTTTAGTTTACAAAACAATGTTTTTTTTTAGTCAGCTTTTTCACTGCTGTGACTAAAAGTCCTGACAAGAACAATTTTAGAGGAGGAAAGTTTTATCTGGGGGATCACCGTTTCAGAGGTCATTCGCTAAAAGTTGGTCCATAGACAGCTGGTTCCATTCCTCAGGACCTGAGGTGAGGCTGGATATAATGGCAGAAGAGTGTGGCAAAGGGAAGCATCTCACATGATGATCAAAGAGCAGAGAAAGACTCCACTTGCCAGATAGAAAATATACACCCCCAAAGCACGCCCCCAATGTCCACCTCCTCCAGCCACACCCAACCCACCTTCAGTTACAGCTCAGCTAATTTCATCAGGAGATTTATTCACTGATTGGGTTAAGGCTCTCATAACCCAATCATTTCTCCTCTAAACTTTTTAAACCTGCTTATATTGTCTCACACTTGAGTTTTGGGGATACCTCACATCCAAACCATAGTACATGGTAATGATATTGAGCTAAGAAGGTGGTAAACATAATTTTCTTATATTTAAAAGTTTTAAATCAACATATTTACTTTGAAGATTTTTGGGAACAAATAACACCTCCCTGAACTTAAATAAAAAGCATGCTAGCTTTCCATGCATAGTAGCAGGTAATGTTGAGTTTGATGAACTGGTGAGTAAGGAGTTGGGGGATGGGAAAAAGAAAAGAGTAGGGAAAAGGTGGGTAGGTATTAAACTCATTTTGGAGAAAGGAATACAGGAAGAAGAATTAAGGTGGATAAGAATGAATTGTGTGAGTAAAATAGCAGTAGGAGAAAATCCAGAAGGTCTTATAATGAAAAGAATTATGCTGGGACAGAGTCAACATCCAGCAATTTTTATTCCAGAACTGTCCTGCATGAGACTATACACAGGATGTCTCCTCTGACTTGAAGTCCAATGGAACATTCCCCCAGCCACACATACAAACACATGCAGTGTGCCTCTATAGGGAACCTACTTTTTGAAGAGCAGAAATCAGATTCCTCTCATTGCTATTTGGGAACACTAACTTTTCCAAGAGAAAGCATTTCTTTCTCTTCTTGCTTTTCTTAGGAAGAGGAAACAACTTTGCTGGTGGTTTGTACCATGAAAAAATACTTAATAATCACCCCCATCGGCAAATTAGGCTGAGTTTCCCAAAGGGGGCACAAAATAGCTTTTATTAAAACCAATTTCTGAGGGGGCACTGCAAGTGAGATGCAATAACACTTTCCAATAGTCCTTGCATCACCATTTATAAGAGAAAAACAATAATCTGATAGTCCTTTCTATGGTTTGGCACCATCATTTAAAAATGGGACACTGGTTTTAGAAAATGGCCATGGATTGAGAGATAATTGTAACACAATAGTGGCCTCGGTATCTATAATGATATGAAACTAAGGGTAAATAATCCATGCATTTTAAAAGTATGACTACTCTCTGGCCTTTGGATTAGAGCTGTCTGATGAACAGGAGAGAACAGAGCTGGGTTTTAGTTAATAGAAACCCAAGTGGTACTTCTTTGGTGTGCCATATTTTTCAGTTCAAACATTTTTGCTATGCACACTTGGTGTGTAATGCTAAGATTTCAACCAATGTTAACCATCTATGAATAAACTAACTTGGTTTACAGTGGGTGGAAATGAAACAGAATAAAAACACTTTGACACAAGCCAACAGAACATTCTGACCTTGGGCAGCTGGCCTACTAATTGCATAATGATCATATTTAAAAAGCAGGAGGGCCATTTATTGGCTTTAGTTAATCCTGATAATTCTAAGTTTTGTTTATAGCATATAAGATGCAAAGAAAATTAGACAATTATCCATCTGATTTGATCAGTGTAGACAGCCAAACCAGTTAATTCAGCTGGGACACAGAGCTTTGACTAGCTACACTGATCAAATCAAGAAAATAACTGCCAGATCTCCCCTTGACTTTATCCTGAGTAGATGCTGCCTTGGGGAATGGCTTAGATTCAAAGGCTGTGACTGTTTGAAGTCCCCCAAAAGTCTGTTAATTGGAGCTTTTTGGACAGTTAAAATTGTATAGCTTGGGTCCGTTGGTTAATCAGTTTTCAGACACCAAAAATTCTGCTACCTTTAAATGGTAATGAAAATATATTCAGAATAGGAATAATAGTCTGGTTTTGCTGTTAAAAGGGAAGTAAAACAAATATTCATTTAGAATTGTCAATTATTCTTTAATTTGTGAAGACAGCCAGGAGATGTTAATTTCTTTTTCTTTTTTTTTTTAGTTCAGAGTCATGTTTTAGATGCTGGTCATATTAGGCACAGGGTCACAAATAATTCCTTAACTAAGCACCAAGTTCTGTCCATGTCAACTGTTGAGAAAAGACTAGACAATCATCTTAATATCATATTCTAAATTTGTCCTTAAAAAATTAATTCAAGGACACATCTCACTTTTTTTCCCTTAAAAAGAAAAATACCAGATCTCCTTTATAAAATAAAGAGAATCAAGAGTTAGCAGACAATACAAGGAGAACCTCAGTGAAGAAAAGGGGAGAAGGTGTTCACAATTAAGGAAACTAACAAGGCCCAGTATAGGAAATTGAAGGGCTTGATGTCTTAGTTTTTTATAAAAAACGATCCATTCCAGTACAAAAGTATAAGATTCCAGTACAAGATTGGTCTGACTCCTGTACAGATGTGGATGGTTACCCCACCTCACACACACATCCTTGCTCACAATCTGTGTACTCAAATGTATGTACTCATTCACTCTGAGTCATATTACCCCCCACTAAAACACACAAATATGATCCTTGTTTGAGTAAACTCTAGATATATATCTACTTGTCTACAAGATTCCTGGGACAGAGAATCTTTCCTGGATGATTGACAGTGGAGATAGACACCATAAAGAGACCTGAACTAAGCTATTCTGTCTTACTTCTCTGAAGACTTGGTCAGCTCCATGTTGTCCAGAAAGACAGCTAAATGAGCTCCATAAGTCAACTCCCATAAAACAGCAAAGTCAAACAAATATTAGTCTGTATTTATTTACAGTCTAGTTTATTGTCTTCTACGGGTTATGGAACAGAATCAGCTTCGTTCATAATCTGAAAGTATTCCGAATTCTTTTCAGGTTCTCCAAGGTCAAAAAATAGTGGGGGAGCAGGAAGCAAGCAGAACTGAGAATTCGGGTTAACAAATGAATGGAAGGGAGGGAGAGAGGATGGGGAGAAAGAAGAAAGAAAAAAGAGAAAAAGGAGAACTCTAGAGAGAAATAAATGGATTAATATTTCCTTCACCAATTTTTGGTATTTATTAAAACCCTGTATTGCTTTAAACGTATGAAGGATAAAAAAAACTCATGATTTATAACTGCCTATAGAGAACTTAATGTCTAAACATTTTTATTTATTTAACACAGGAGCCCAATAAAATGTCTTATTACCATTGCCCTTTCATAGATGAGAAATTTTAATCTCGGGAAAATTAAATAACTTTAGCAAAGTTGCTCGATATTGTTGCTGACAAAAATCAGTAAAAAATGCATCCTGACTTTAAGGAATCCTCCCAAAGAGTTAACTAGCAATGCAACCAGGAAAACAAGTTGCCATGGGAAACTCGCCACTCTGAATGAGTGCCGTAAGTTGTGGAGAGTTAACAGCAATAAGATTTCAGAGGCATGACAGATCAATAACTATTTTATGCAAAAAGTGGGACTTGAGGACAACCAACAGAAATGGCTGGGAATTGGATAAGTGGATAAATGTTAGGGAATATTTCAGTTAAGGAAAATGCTGTGTGCAGAACTGCTGACTGCTTCAGAATTTATGATACTAAAGGAGGGTTTGCAAAAGATTTCTGGGAGCAGGCTATAAAAGGAATAATGGGTTAAAGAGTTTATATTTCAATATTCAGGTGATGGATAGGCATTGAAAATTTTGAGTAGGGGATGGACATGAAGAAAACAGAGCTTGGGGGGAGGTCAAATTATCATCAGCCTTAAAAAATGTATTAAAGAAAGAGATGAGAGGCAGAGGTGTTTGTTAAGACACTACTGGGATGTGTTGCCTCAAAATAATAGAGATTTCCCTTTAGGTTTCCCCAAGCAGAGACGGGGGTGTTAAAGAGAATAATTCAAACTGGTCAGCAGCAGGGAGTTGCATTAGGCTTTGAAAAGTGTATCCTTCATGAGAATATCCCATCAATACTGTAATCATATAAAAAACATCAAATTCATAAAGGCCTGAGAATTTGTAGGAATTATGAGGGAGAGTTGCGCTCAGAGGTAAAGGGTATTGAAGAGCAAAGGGAAAAGGACAGAATAAAAATCCAAAACATACATAACAGTATCCATGGTGACTGAGAGGTGGGATAAGAGCTTGAATGCAAAACTCCACAAAAAAGGGGGTCCTTTTACCAGAAGAAGACTAACTGGGAAGTAAAGGGGCACAGCATAGGTCCATAGGGAAGTTGCCTGGTGCACAGGCCTGTTGGAGGATGAAGGCGGCTCCCAAGGGAAGCCTAGTAAATTTCATCAGTCAGGACATTTAAGGTGAGTTTAAACAAAGCAATAAAACATCGGCAGCAAGAGCAGATCTGCATCTGCGTGAAAAGAACAGGACGGTCAAAGGATCATTTGCACCTCTAATATGTGACTCCACCTTAAGTCAAAAATCAAAATAATACTTGCCTTGCCTCGGTGACAGTATTTTTTACATCTCCCAGCAGGTTGAGTACTCTCAGATGCACATACTTCTTTTCTCAATCCCCATAGATGTCATTTAAATTTTTTATCACCCTCTCAAAGCCTAACACATCCTCCTTATCCCTGTACTATTGACCTTGCCACATATTTCAGAGAAAATAAGTCATCTTTCTGCCTCTGTCTGCCATCTGACCATCTGTCTCTCTTTCTCTGTCTCTTTTTCTCTTACCTACACACCTACACACACACACACACACACACACACACACACACACAACCTTACTTCCCAATCATCAACCTTTTCCATTTTTGTCAAACCCAGTTTTTCCTCAGAGATTAGATAGTCTTGGGTTTGAAAGGGGAGACTAATTCTTAGCTCCTTAAAACAAATCATAACTGGTATACACCATGGTCATTCAAGTTCTTCTTTACAGTGACAGATTTAGTAACAAACATGTATCATAATTCTGGCCAAAGAGACATTAATAGAAGTCTCTTAGGAAACTTAAGGAAAAAAAATTTTTTTTTGCTTATTGTTCCAAGGAGTGCAACTTTCTCTCAGATTAAACTATTCATATCAGTGTCACCAAAATCTAACTGACAAATTCAATGACCTCTTTTTTATCCTTATCCAACATGGCATCTTTGTGGCTTGGACTCTCTTGCCCAGTCTCTTGGTGAGCTTGCCAGCTATTGCCCTTTTTCTCCTAGTGTTGTATCTCAGTATACTTCATGACATGCTTCTCCTGTATTTACTCTCTCCACACTGCTGTTCACAGAATTCATCTCCTCCCTAGTCCCTTCTTCTCATTTCATATGCTGTTTTAAGATGCTCATTTATATTATTCTGGCTTCTAAAGGATTGCATTACTTGCTTGCTTTCTTAAGTTCTGGATCCATTTTGTTTATTTTCTAGACATTTCAATGTAGATTTCATGTAAGCAGCCCACTCAGTCATTCTAAAATAAGTGCCCAAATTGGATCTTTTTATTGACGTCTGCAGGATAATTTTACAACATTCATAAACTGGAAACTCTAGGTTTATTTTAGACTTTTCCCTGTCTCTCAAATTTCTGCGTTTTTTGGGGGGGCACCAGGGATTGAACTCAGGGGCATTTGACCACTGGGCAACACCCAGTCCTATTTTGTACTTTGTTTAGAGACAGGGTCTCACTAATTTGCTTAGCATTTCACTTTTGCTGAGGCTGGCTTTGAACTTGCAATCCTCCTGTCTCAGCCTCCCAAGCCACTGGGATTACAGGCGTGCACCACCATACCTGGCCAAATTTCTGCTTTTTAACATTCAACAAATGTATGAATTCTAGATCAAATGTTTATTGAATTTCTCTTTATTTTGTTATTCATGCTGTTCTACTTTAGTTGAGATCTTTATTTTCACTGTTAAAAAGCATGCCTTATAGTAATAGGATTAAACCCTTCAAGGTACTGTTGATGTTGCTGAGACACAATCCTTCGGGAAGTCTAATAGAATCATGTAACAATGACATTACCAGAGTCAAGTTAATCTCATTCATGGGGAAATCTTGAATAACTACTTTTGACCTCAAGAGTCAGAAATTTTCAGTATGGTAAAGCAAGGATTTTTCATTTGCTAGCATTTCTTCCCAGAGCACTCTGAAATGATCAGAGCCACAAATTTCACTATTTTATTCTACAATTAATCAAGATCAGAAGGCATATGTTAGCCAACACCTGTTTAAAGCAATACAGCACTTTTGTACATACAACATCCTCCCTTCCTGCTGGTGTAGCTCTTCTACATCACAGGCCACAAATAATCTTTAATGATATTAAAAATGCATTCTCCTTGCCTCAAAAATAAAAACACTGAGGATGTAGCTCAGTGGTAAAACACGTGGGTTCAGTCCCTAGCACCAATATGTATATATGCATGTGTATGCGCTTGCTCTCTCTCTCTCTCTCTCTCTCTCTCTCTCTCTCTCTCTCTCTCCCCCTCTCTCTCTCTCAAACTGAATAAAAAGTTATTGAGCACATTTTCCTTGTATATGTCATATACATTTGCCAAGAAATAATTCCTAGCCTGAATATCAGTAGTGTCATCCACCAGTAATGTCACAGCCTTGGAAGAATAGCCTATCTCACATAGAATGTTCAAGTGACATATAAGTGCAAACTCAAACAATGAGAAGGAGAAAGTAATTCTAAGTAGAAATGAACAGAGTAAAGTTCCTGAAATAGAGGCAATTTTATTTAAAACACAAGAATGCCAGTGGGACCACATAGTATATCATGGAGTGAAGGATAGAAAAAAAAAATGTAGTGAAAAAAATTGGGAAGAAAGATAGGAACTATTTTAGAGTACTTTGCCAAAAGTAAGCATATGGTATTTCAAAGTAAGGGTATATTGAGGATGTGGCATGGTGCAATTTACCTTCTAAACAAACCATTCAAGGTAATTTGTGGAGAATTGGCTCTAAGAAGGCAGCATAGAGACAATTGAGAAATAATGACCTACAAGACAGATTAGGAGGTTAAGATCAAAGCAGAAGAGATAGTGGGAAGTGATTTAATTTAGAAAAAAATATAGATATGTTTTATTTAAGCCATATTTTATAAACTTTGTGGAGTTTAGGAAAGAAGATAAAGATATTTCATAGTTTTTAAAATTTTTTTTTAGTTGTTGAAGGACCTTTATTTCATTTATTTATATGCAGTGCTGAAAATTGAACCCAGTGCCTCACGCAGGCAAGGCAAGTGCGCTACCACTGAGCCACAGCCATAGCCCTATTTCATAGTTTTTTAACCTTATAGTTGAAATCTAACTTAAATAGCTCACAAAAAATCTCATTGTCAATGTTTGAATTCTAATCCACTATCTTGCTGTTCCTCCTGCATTCCATTTTCAGGAATTGACTAGTCTATGGATCCATGTACTCATGCTAGAAACAAGAGATACATCTTTGACACATTTAATATCTCTGACATGTCTGTTGCCACTAGAGTCCAAAATTTAATCAATTACTAAATCCTGTCAATCCAGCTTCTAAAATGTCTTGCGCATATTCAGTTCTCATAATGGCGCTAAAAGCACCTGGTTCAAACTACAACCATTTTCCTCGAGATTTACAATAATTAATTCATTAGCCTGCATCTGCTTTTTAATCTTTCTATGTTCATTAACCAGTACCCAAAATGTGTTGATAAAAAAAAACTAATTTAAGCATGTTTTCAAATCTTTTTGTGGAATTTGTTGGTAGTATTAAATATGAACTCTTTTAATGGTATGTAGAGTTTTGCAGAACCTAGCTCCAATCCATTCTCTCCAGTACTGCCACATACAATTCTTCTTCCAAGTCCCAATATTCCAGTTGCAAGGTCCTTAATTTATGCCTCAAAAGTCCCCTACCCTTCCCTACCTCAGGTCATTTGCACACACAGTTCCATCTGCTTGCCTTATACTTCATTAGTCATGTTCTCCCATAAGATCCCAGGATAAAGTCTTAGTTTCTACAGCAAAGAAACTACCATCCTATGCTCTGCAAGCTATGCTGTGCTCTTCCTTTATCACACCACAAATGATGGCAATTATATTTATGATTATTTGTTGAATACTAGAGCATTCCCAAAACATCCCCAAACATCCTAAGTCCTATGGGGAAAAGAAGTGCGTCTGCTTTGTTTCTCTACATGGTTATTTCCTCCTTCTTTTGCTATTAACTGTTTCTATTAAGTGTGTAACAATACTGGCTTTTGCACAAAATGGAATTCAGTGAATATTTTCAGCTAGGGAATAAGACAATCCAATGTGTATATTAGAAACACATTTCTCCAGTTGCTCTGTGGAGAATGACAAGGCAGATTAGAGGAAATGTCGTGAAAGAGAAGATCAGAGGTAAATGGGGAGGAAGGAACCCAGGATGGACACAAGGAAGACAAGTATGCACAGAAGGAATACAGGAGAAAAATATGGAGCAGCGAGGAGACATGGTTAGGTGAGACTTCTTTCTGATCAGCTTGTTTTCCCACTAAACTCTTGCCATAAAAGGAAGTAGAGAAATGAGGAAATAGATCAAAGGGTACATGATGATAAGGGAGGCTATGAAGATGAAAGATGCTAAGTACAAAAATGTGTTATTACTTTTTAGGAGTAATCTATTTATAGAGAAAGGCTGTTTAGGCAGGGGTCACAACACAGAGCCTAAAAAGCAAGTCCCTAAAATAGGTGAGACAGGCTGGAAACAAGGACACAAATAGGGGCATGGATTTTTGACAGAGAATGGAAAAGTAATTTGCATTTGATGGCTTCTCATTTCTCAAGTAAATGCAATGTGAAAACATTAGGTAAGAATGAAAAAGTAAAGGAAATGGAAGTTTTGAGAAGAAAATACTGAGAATAGGACAATAAACCTACCAGAGAAAGAAATTTGGAATTCCAAGCTCTACTGAGTGTCTGAGTCTTGTAGATATAAACTTAGGGTGAAACTACTCAGTAAATAAACATTGTTTTCAATAAGCAATTGCTGTGTAGGTGCAAATATATAGAGAAAAAGAGTTAAGTCCATTCAGCATTGTAGTTTAGGAGGTGAGTCCAATGCAGAGGGAAGACCATCAAGCAAAGAGTGGTCAGGAGGAAGACTCTGTAATGGTGGAAGTAGAAAAGAAATGAAAACAGAAAGATGCTTAAAGGGTCATTGGACTAAAAGTCTCAATGAGATCAAAGATTGCTGCTGTGAGAGAGCTTGATTGAGTAAGTAAGCAGGAGGGCTAAGAGGAAGGGGTATCAGAATAGGATGCTTGGCATTGATATTGAACTTGAAGGGTGGTTGCATTTTTCATGATTAAATGATGCAGGTTATGGCAAAGAAGTGGGTTGATGAGATGGAGTAGTTGAAAGTTAAATGGAAATATGCAGATGGCAAGTGTACTGGATAGATCCTCCCCTTTGCATCTTGAAATTTTGACATCAATGGCAAGGATGGAAATCATGAGAATGAATGAATCAGGACCAAATTTCAAGTAAATGCAAAAATGTCTTAAGTCTGACATAGCAAAGGGGACAGAGGAAAGAAATGCCAAAGAAATAAACAGTTTTATTTTGCTTTTATTTTTACTTTCTGGAGAGTATGAGGGTGATATTAGGTCAGAAATTAAAGAGCACCAACAAGTGAGCAAAGTAGGCATGGAGATCTGTGTACCTTGCATAAACTCATGAGGGGAAAATATCAATCAAATAATTAAATAAGAATGCAAGTTATAAACTCTGACAAGTGCTATGAAGAAACAGGCTACTGTGAGAGCAAGAGAAACAAGGACCCCTCTGATGTGTGGATGGAGGGAGGACATGAAGGTATGGCATTTGAGCAGAGATTCGAAGAACAAGTGGAAGATATTTTGGCAAAGCATGATTGAGGGGGAAGTTGAAAACACAGAAAAAGTGACTTTAGGATAGACATAACAGGAAAAGAAAAGGTAATGTGAATTGAGGGAAATTTCTAGAGCCTTAGAAGTGACACATATGTTGGACCAAGGAGAAAGAAGAACTACCAAGAGAAAATGAGTTCATCTGGGGCTAGGGATGATGTGTTTTTGAAAGTTGGGGCATATGGAGAGTAAGAATTGAGAGAACTGTTGAACAGGACATGCTGTTCAGAGTAAGGTGGCATTCACCAGAAAAATGACAGGTAGAGACCTTCACCATTCAGGATATGTCCACGGGAGTGGGTTGTAGGAATGACAGATGAAGTTCTGCTCTCAAATGGTTTGGATAAACTGCTAGGCTTAAAAATAATCAGCCAGGTGCCAAAGTTCTCACTGCATTCAACTAAGTTAATGTGATGTTAAGACAAAAAGAAGGGAACAACAGAAGTGCCGTCTTCCAAGGAGAAGGATATATTCCGAACAAATTATGTCAATTGTATAAACTCTGAATCTCAGTTTTACTGCATTATAAGTGTAAATAATAACCCTGTCCTATTGTCAGGGTTGTGCCCCAAGTTGCAAGTTCAAGGCCAACCTGGACTATTTAATGAGACCCTGATTCAAAAATAGAAAAAGAAAAAGGCTGGATGTGTAGCTTAGTGATAAAGTGTCCCTGGGTTTGATCCCTGGTAATGCGACACAAACAAACATACGAACAAAAATCCTTTGGAAATAGCTCTCCTGAGCCTAGCTATAATGTAAAATACCCAGTAGGATGCCTAGCATATAATAGCAAATATAAGGCATCAATTGTTGTATTCATATTTATTAGTAATCATAGTTACTGGATATATAGTTATATACAGTAACCATAGCTATTAGTTATTTACAGATTTCTATCTTAGTCTGCAGCCTGTAGAATTATATGTATATAGAGGAAGAGTAGTTTTACGAGGATTCCAGCATGTGGACATGGTTAAGTTATAGAAATAGCTAATACTATAACAGGGTTAAAGGGTGGCAGAAGGGGGACTCTTGCTGATTCCTTTGACAAAGCCTCTCTCCTCCTGGAGGCTCATCAAAGAGCTAGCATTATCATTTCCCTGATAAGGACTCTAAAGCACAAAAAGGGTTTCACAAAGTCACAGAATAACTCAGCAGCAGAGACCTGAGACCCATGGTTACTTTTGCCTACTTGACAGGGCATGCACTGGATCACCTTGTCCCTCTTGTACTCAATCACTGGATATTTTGACTCTGTTCCTCATTATCTTAGTGGTTCAAATTGTCACTCTTGGGTCCAGATACCTAGCAAATGTTGCATATCAATGTTCTTTCCTGTAAAACCCACTGTGCGGTGAGTTGGAGCAAGGGGTTGGCTAGACCACAATTTGGGAGACAGGTAGCAGAAAAGAGAGATTACTGATATGCTGAACTCTCACACATTCTTTAGCCTTGGTTCCCTTCACTGTGACACTGGAGGATAAAGTAGCCATGATAACAGGCCCTCATCCCTCACCTGGATACTTTCCTAGCAGACTGAGCTAGGTTAGGCAGCCAAGATTCACAGGAAACAGTGAGAGGGCATAACTAGCGCAGGAGGCAGCACTCCTCCTATTTGGAAGCCCACTTAAGGCTGAGAGTAGTGGTACTGGAAGGCAGTGTGCACTCCTGTCTGTGATATCCTTAGCTATTATCACAATGAGTATAGCACTTTAGGGGGTAACCCACTGATACAGTCAAGTTTGACTCTAAAATGTACAGTAATGAACTACAGCAGCTGCAGTGCTCTAAATCAAAGATCCCTAGCACAGGCGAGGGACTGGGAAGGGCAGTACATCCTCTCTGTAAGTAGATTCTTTGCCAGGCAGCTTGCCTGCTACCTTAGAAGTAAAATCCTATTATACCTGCGAAACCCCACAGTGAGGAGCAGAGTCAGACAACCATCACAAAGCAACTTGGGCAAATTCCTGGGATGCCCAGCCACCAGGGTAGAGCTTTTAGGGACAACAATTATTCTATCTGCTGAATTCCTTTGAAAAGCACACACAAAAAAAGTGTAGGTCATGACATAAGCCCAGGGCCAGCACCACTGCTCGAGCTGGAAACCCTTAAGAGCCAATCAGAATACGAAAATCATGTAATGTTTAGAAATTGCTATGTTTTAGTCCAGCTCAAGGCCCATATAGATAGGAAAACAAAGAGTTTTTGGAAGAGGCAGGCAGAAGATTTTAGAAAACTGTTGTGGATTCTATTGAGTTTATAAGACAATCCCTATACAGTAATGAACAGGGGAGATCTGGAGCCAGTAGAAACTAGAGAAAATAAAATTACTATTATAGACACTCTGGGAGCCTTGACTATATTAATGCAAATTCATTTTAAAGGTTGCTAAATTATTTACACAACTGTGGAACTTGTAAACTTCCCTGTCGTCCTGAAAGCATTTCCTCATTTAAGGTTCTCTGGAATTCAAAGGGGAAGGGACCAAAGAGAAATAGGTCAGAGAAACAGGTCCATTAACTGGCCAACACAGTTGTTCATCCACAAATTGACAAGGTAGAACAAGGACCCTTCCTGAGGAGATTGACACAGGAACCAGAGGATTTTAAATCTTTTGTTATTTCTTCTATTCCTTTCCTTTGAAATATCCATAGTCCAGACCATGGTAAGGAGAGGCAGAGTGGGGCCGAGCCATAGAGATCAGACCTCTGCCTACACTGAAGGAAGGAGTAGCCATGCTGGGGCATAGGAAAGGGGAACCGAAAGTTTCTCCAAGCAGTCATCTTCCCTGCAGAACAAAGGATGTGAAATTGCTGCTATTCTGCAGAAGGTAATTTAGAAGCTCCAGGCACTAGGTTTTCAATTAAAGCAGGAAGTACCTGTTCTTTCCTTCCTTAAGTAGTTTCTCATCTCAAGGTTATGATTCTTTCCCTCAGCCTTCTCTCTGTGTTAAAGATGATATGTTAATGACTTGTCAATGTGTGTCTCTGCTGACATTTAGAATAAAATGCAAATGATCAATATACTTTACTCTATTTCTATTCCATACCATATATTGGTTGGCCACTTCACCGTGAATTTCTGATCTGAAAATGATCCTTCTTCTTTTCCAATGCCCTCACTGACCCAGATGGCTTTCCAAGATTTCTAGTGATTAAATATTTTTGGTCACATGATCCACTCATAACACAGTGTTACCTAGATTTCATGAGGGTACGTCCTGAAATTTTTCTTCTTGGGAATCCAGTCAGCTTTTTGGACTCAGTTCTGACTCCATTGTGTTTCTAGTACATGTCTTTGGTACCAGGTTCTCTCTAAACAAGTTTCATTTCTAGATCAAAGCTGAAGCTTCATGGTTGCTTTTGTTTTCCTTTGTCAATTACTTATTCATCTAATTTATATTACAGTATAGTGTTTCTTAGGTACTTAGATTGTTTGGGGGATATGTGAGAGAATTGACTTCATTTTCTATTCCAAGTTTATCAAAGCCATCCATCAAACTTCTACCAAGTTTAGATTTTCAAGTTGTGCAATCATTGCATGTTGACTGCAGTGTAATGATACTTTAAAAAAGGAAAAAAAAACACTAAGAGGATAACTTTGGGAAGTTCATATTCTATTTCTTCATTCATATTGAAATTGAATAGTTCTCAAGCTGTTAAAATGAGGAAGGCTAATTTTCTTCATGAGCAATGAACTGAAAAACAGCATTCTTACAAACTACTATCTTGGATATAGAATATCATGAGTTTAAAAAATAATCAGTCTTTACTGCTGAGAAAGTGGGTCACCATTCTTCCTTGTTTCAAATATATTGTATATTTCCCAGGAAGTACTATTCAGTAATGCACCCATGTCCTTACCATAGAGTCTGGGATATGGTGGCTGTCTCCATCAGTTTATGGTAGGCTAAAAAAAAGCTGTGTTCAGATGATGAAGTACACAAATTCCAAAATGCAGAAGATTGTTTCATGAACTTGGAGGTACAGAGACCAGAGCTTTCTCAAATGGGAAACTCTAGATCTCCTAGTACTTAGTTAATACTGTCAGATAGCAAACAAAGCTCAAAGAAAAACAAGAACTTAATACTTTGAAAAGTTAAATCACAAACTTTTAAGATAACATGTGCAATGGTTAAACAAGGAGAATAATATTACAATATATAAATCAAGAGCCCTCATTGCTATCCCTGACTCTATACACTCTTTGGCCCTAATTTACTCTCTGCTAGCCAGCACCTTCAAAACTGTCTTGTCAGCCTCGGCAACTCAGTGACATCATCACACAATGGGGAGGGAGGAGGACTGAGACTGTAGCTCAGTGGCTAAGTACTCCTGGGTTCAATCCTCAGTACAAAAAAAAAAAAAGTCCCAAGTGGGAGGCAAAGATCAGTAGAAGAATGTTTGTCTAGTGTGCATTTGATTTTGATCCTCAGCACACACACACACAAAAAAAACCACCTTTTAAAATTTTCAGGCATTAAGAAATGATTGGATTTAAAATATTACAGAGATAAAGCCCTTTGAAACTGATGAGATTAGGAAAAGAGATTCATAAGCCGAAATCTTGAAGGAGAGAGTGGGGTGAGCTGAGGAGAAGGAAGAGGCACCAACTAACTAGGTAAATAGTTTGGGGAGAAGTAGGACTGACCCATTTTCAACTGCCATGTTGGGGACTTCCCAGTTTTAACTGTGGTTGTGCAAGGGAATCCCTCTATGCCCAGAGAATCTTATCCTTCCTTGTGTTAGCGATCTCTTTGACAGTTATGAAACTTTCCTTAGAAAACATTGGTGGCATATACAAGTAAGGTTTTGCAAGCTGCTCAGAGAGATAAGTACCCTCTACTTCCCCTAACGGAGCCTGAATCTTTCTCCCCAAACAGAAAAACAATGAGCTTTATGAGAATGACTTAATAATATTATCAAAGTAAAGTTTTCTTCCTTAAAACCACTGGCCCATGTATAGAAATATGAACTTGACAATTACATTCCAATAGAGTGTTTATTCCAGTGATTTCTTATGCAAAAACAAGCAAATCTGAATTTTCACCTTTTCTTACACACACACACACACACACATACACACACACACACACGAATCATATGGACAAGTTTTTGCTTTTGATACCATATCCTGGAGATTTTTCAGACAGGAGGTAGAGAAATTTTCACTCTTTGTTTAGCTACGTATTAATCCATTGCTTGTTTATCTACTATGTGAAGAAACCAGTTTATTTCACTGGGATCCAATCTGGATTCTGAGTTATGGTTAAAAAGGTCATCCCACCTCTTGTTAGCTAAGGCATTTATGACAGCAAAAACACTTCTTTCCATGCCAAAATAAAATAATAAAATAAAACTAAAAATGATATTTGAAGCAGAGAACTTTTCCTTTTATCTGGGCTTACTCAAAGGTCAGCTGCAGAAAGATAATCTAGACATCTCAAAAGGTGGCCAATGCCAGGTCCTCTGGTTGTGCTTACAGGGAAACCATTTTTTCTCTAATCTGGTTTAATCTTGGCGTGTTTGGTAAGGGGACCCAGTGACACAATACATGTCCTTTTCCTAGACTTGAATTCGCACATATTAAAGGGAAAGGGTGAGGGGTTACGGTGATGTAGGTGGTGACAGTCCTTACAAAGAATCAAGGATGCCACAGCTCTTTATTTCTCCCCAAAGCAGCTGGCATGTTGAAGTTATCAGACCATATCAGGCTTAAGGGACATTAAATGTCAGGAGAGCAGACCTGCTATAGAAAGCTGATGGGAGCTCCGGGAACCTTTAGTATCAAATGTTCTCCTGTATAATAATAGGCAGCAGCATCAATCTCAGAAACGCTGCTACAAATGTCAAAGAAAACCTTCCCTGTATATAGATTAAAGTTGCAGATAAAAACAGAGGACCAAATCAAAGCCCTAGTGTTCCTTTTTTTTGAAACCACCCTACCAAAAATGCAATTTCTGAGTTATCAAAAAATAGAATCTCTCAAACAGCATTCATAAAGTTTCACATTTTGGTGTTATCACAGAGCTTATACTGAGAAAATGCTATTTCTTTCTTACCTCCCCTTTCAAGGTTGAAGCAGCGTCCTATCTTTTCTAACAAACAATGTTTACTTCCGAATGGCAAGCGTAGAGACAAATAGCACCGTGTTCTGCAGAGCTGGCGTGCCATATGCCAATCTGTATTTGCCATTACCTAGGAAACCCCTCTTTTCAAAAGGATCCAGAAAATAAAATTTTCAGAGTGACCTTAGGAAGCCAACCTTGGTGACTTCTGAATGAAATTTCATTTCGTAGAGCAATTTAGACATCATAAATTCAGTGGAGTGTCAATTGAGAAATCTTAGTATAAAAATACAAGCAGAGTCTGGATTAATAAAACTCCTTTTGGATGTAACAATCCAAACATTTAGCATTAAGAATTTGATCTATCAAGTAGAAGGGTAGGCCAGGAGAACTTTTTTTTTTCTCCTTTTAGATGGGAGAAGCAATATTGCAAAACAAAAATAAGAAATTTCATCAGCCTTGGCTAAGGCACAGAACTGTTCATATATGCATGCACACACAAACATACACATTCAGTCATCTACACACATGCTTAAATGAAGATTGCAGTTGCTAGGGAGGAAACTGCCTGGATTAATTTATCAATATGCACAGATTCCAGAGCAGAGGATGTCTAGAAAATAGTGATGCTATTCCTTCTGCTCACTTACATACTAAGAATGACCATAAGGTGTTTCTCTGAGGAGTGGCTCTCAGTCTTTTATCATTTCTCTTGATATCACCCTTGAGAATGTCTTGCCTGCTGATCACAACCCTGGTTGTGAAGGGAGTCTCCACACTTTTTGATAAACAATATGTTTATTGTAAAGTACAGTTAAAGAAGTTCTTAAAATAGCTCAGCATTCGTGTTTACAGATTTGTTTTTAATTTTCTTATGTTTCCCTAAACAGGGCTACTGATTTCCTATGCCACCCTGGAATCTCATAAACATTCAAGTGACTCAGTTTCCGCTCTGAACATAGTAGGTGGAGAAAACTTTCTGAAGATAAAGATTCTTGATATCATCACTGAGATCAGAGTAGTTTCAAACTATCTTTCTAAATCTCTGATAAACAGATAATAATTAGTGGATTTGTGAGAGATTTCCTTGGCACCTCCTATTTCCCCAGTTTGTCTGCAACTTGGATCATTATTGTTAGTTTGGTAGGGTGGAGGTGCTGATAAGGCTGTCCTCACATTAGACATCAAGTTCTAAGATATTCCTGATTTGTTTCCCAATTTTTTTTTTAAAAATGCCATTGTGGGCTAGGACTGTAACTCAGTAATAAAGCGCTTGTCTGGCATGTGTGAGGCACTGGGTTCGATCCTCAACACCACATAAAAATAAATAAAGATATTGAATGTCCTTCTACAACTAAAAAAAAAAATCCATGGGATTAAAAGAAAATTATAACTATTTACCTACTATATTAAAAGAAATACCTTTCTT
Organism: Urocitellus parryii; assembly: GCF_045843805.1. Classification (NCBI taxonomy): domain Eukaryota; kingdom Metazoa; phylum Chordata; class Mammalia; order Rodentia; family Sciuridae; genus Urocitellus; species Urocitellus parryii. The sequence goes on from NC_135536.1 coordinate 39,220,078, forward strand.
CAGTAAGATATTCTATTTAAAAATAATGTGGAGCAGAATGGCTCTTCACAAAAATCAGTGGCTTCCAAATAGTACCTGCCTGGATAGATTGTCACTTTTCTGTGCAATGTCACTTTATAGTTCAACTCCCTACACTAATGTTACTCTGAATTTGTATCAAGTAGTTCTGTTACTTTAGGTCCTAAACTTCATTTCCTCAGTCCCATTTCAAAGGTTTTCAAGTGTCCCAAATTTAAACCACCAATTTAGAGTTGAAAGCAAGAACTTGGGGAAAGGGAGATTCATACTATGCTTCCTTTCAGGCAGCTATACTTCTAATTTTTGCTCTTCTAGGTAAAGGGGGAGGGTTAAAAAAAAAAAAAGACAGTGTCAGAGCGTTTTTCATAAAGGAGAAGATTACTGATTTCATACATCTCCCAATCCAGGCTATGTTTTGTAGATGATAATACATTTCAATCTCCTTCCTTTAATCATTCATTTTTTTTGTGTGTGTGTGTGGGGGTCCCTCCCTAAAATATAAACCTCATGAGTGTAGACAATTTGTCATTCCCCACTTACCCCCATGATATATTTCAAGTGATTAGGGCAAAATGCACCGCACATGCTGGTACTCAATATTTGTGCAAGAGGACCATTTTCTCTGCATACCTCACTAACATCATATTGAATTTTCAGGATTTTTTTTTTAGAATTTTAGCTGTTCCAATAGCCATGTAGAACTATCCCATTGTGGTCTCCATATGTATTTCCCTAATGGTTAGTGGCACTAAGTATACTTTCACATACTCACTTGTTACTCATTTATATGTTTTGAGGAAGTATGTCTTCATGATTCAGTACATTTTCGAATTGGGTTGTTTATTTTACTCTTGGGGTTTGAGGTTTTTTGATACATGATAAAACCACTCCTGTTATGGTTGGGATGTGAGGTATTCCCTCAAAGCTCCTGTGTTAATGCACAAATATTCAGAGGTGAAATGATTAGATTTTGAGAACTGGAACCTACTCAGTCCATTCTAGTTTGAATAGACTGACTGTAATTGTATGCACGTGGGCATGCCTGGAGGAAGGGGGTCACTAGATGCATGCCCTGGAAGGGTACATACTTTCTGCAGTCTCTGTCTCTCTCTTTCTCTCCCCTCCACCTCCTTCCTGACCCTGCCATGAGATGAGCAGCTTTTACCTGGTGGGCCCTTCTCCTATGATATGCTGCCTCACCTTGGAGCAATGGAATCGGCCATCTATGGACTGAGACCTCTGAAACTATGAGTCCCCAATAAACTTTTCTTCCTGTGGGTTGTTTTTGTGGTGTGTTTTGGTCACAGTGATGAAATGGTTGAACAAAACAACATCTTTATCAAAACTTACATAAATGTTTAAAAATATTTTCTCCCAGTTTATCTTGTCTTTCCATCCTTTTAACGAGGTTCTTGACTGAGCAAAGGTTTTTTATTATTTTCATTATGTTTTTGCCATCCTAAGAACTTTTCACTAAACTATAGATTCTGCATTTTTTCATGTTTTTTCCTAAATTTTTTAAAATTATATACTTCATATTTTAAGTTGTTTCTCATTTGGAATCAATTTGGGGATAAATCAGGTTAAGGTGGCTTTTGCTTTATTTTATTTTTTTTAGATTGTTTTGTTTTGTTTATGGTGTAAAATTTGGATTGCCTCTATATCTTTGCAGAAAATCAGTTGGCAATACTTTTGTGGGTCTATTTCTGGGTTCTCTCTTCTGTTCATTTCACCAATGTTTCTATTCCTCTATTAATAATCCCACACTGTCCTGATTATTATAGTAATACAGTGTCTTAGAGTTGGATAGAGTTATTCTTCCTATTTCATTCTTCTTTGAAAAATCTGTTTTGGCTATTATAGATAATAATTTTTGCTTTTATAAAAAATAATTTTGCATTTCTAAATAAATTTTAGAAGAAGCTTACCTTTATCTTGAAAAAATACTTTATCTTTGAAAAAATATGTGGGACAGTTGATGGACCAATTGGGGAAGAATTGATGTCTTTATTATGTCAACTCTTCTAATCCATAAATATGTTTTTCCATTTATTTTGAGCTTCTGAAAATTTCTATCATTAACAATTTTTTAGTTTTCAGAGGATCATTCATATTTATACCTAAATATTTCATTGTTTAATTAATTATAAATAGGGTTAGTCTTTAATTTTAATTTCCATGTATTTATTACTAGTATATAGAAATAGATGATTTTGATATTGATTCTGTATATTTTGTGAACTTGCTGAAGTCACTTATCAGTTTTAGGAGGATTTGTTTTAATTTTTGATTTTTCATTTTGTAGATCTCTTCAGATTTTCTGCATAGACCTTATGTCATCTGCATATGGAAAGAGTTTTATTTTTTGATTATAATTTCTATGACTTTCATTTTCTTTTTTTGCTTTATTGTGCTGGCTATCATTTACAGTTGAACATACATTACATTTATGTTGGATAAGAGTTGTAAATGTAGATATCCTATCTTTCTCCAGATCATAGTAGGAAAGCATTTAGTCTTTGATCATTAAATAAAATGTTAGCGGTACACATTTTATAGATGTCCTTTACTAGATTCAGGGATTTCCTTTCTATTCCTGATTTGCTAAACAATTTATCTTAAATGGGTGTTAAATTTCATAAACTTTTTCCTGCATCATTATCATTTGCCTTCTATATGCAATTAATGTGGTGAATTACACTGACTTCATTTTTAAATATCAAACCACCTTTGTACTTGGTTGCAGCATAAAAATACTTTTACATATTTTGAATTGCTAATATTTTATTAAGTATTTTTGAGTCTGCATTCATGATGCATATTCATCTGTGGTTTTCTTTTCGTCTGTTTTTCTAGTTTTGATATCAGGCTAATCCTGACTTCATAAAATGAACTGAAAGGTTTCCTGTGCTACTTTAGGGAAGCAGCTGTGTAGAATTAGTGTTAATTCTTTAAATAATGGTAGAATTCTGCAGTGAAATCATTTGGGTATATCTGATATATCTTGTGGAGATTTTTCCACACTTTTTATTATTTGCATTATAGTTGTATATACTGATGGAATTTGTTATTGCATATTTGTACATGCACACAGTACACAATATAGCAATATAATTTGGCCAATTTTTCTGGAGTTTTAAACCAATAAATTCAATTGCTTTAATAGTATCTGAATTATCTGAATTATTGCATATTGTGTGAGGGCTTTTTTTTTTTTTTACTGTTGTTGTTTTGTTTGTACTTTAAGCAATTTTTAGTGGTTTAGATAGGAAGATTTATTTGACATCAGCTATTCCCCCTATATCTCTGAACATATATTTTCTTTGTTTATTTTAAGATGATACATATCACACCTTTAGAAATTACCTGAAAAGTAGAAAGTCTCAGTATCACTACACCTCAAGAAATAGCCTTTATAATAATTTTAAATACCTCTATTAAAAGCACAAGAATTTTAAATGAAAAAAAAATTGTTGATAAAATAAATGTTGCAGAACACTAAGAAAACCCTGGTGAAAAATATAACCCTGTGATGATCATGATTTTTTAAATTAGTTTATTTATTTCAATTAGACAGAAGAATGCATTTTGATTCATTGTACACAATTGCAGCACTTTACATTTCTCTGGTTGTACACTATGTAGCATTTTACCATATGTGCAGTCACATATGTACCTAAGGTAATAATGTCCATCTCATTCCATCATCTTTCCTGCCCCCATACCCCCTCTTTTCCCTCCCTCACCTTTGCCCAATCACAATTCCTCCATTTATTCCATGCCCCATGCATTATGGATCAGCATCCACTTATCAGAGAGAACATTCAACCTTTGGTTTTTTGGAATTGGCTTACATCACTTAGTATGATATTCTTCAACTCCATCCATTTATATGCAAATGCCATAATTTTATTCTCATATAATTATGAGCAAAATGAAACTAAACCCCTATCCCTCACCATCACTCAACTCAAAGTGGATCAAGGACCAAGGAATTAGACCAGAGACCCTGCGCCTAATGGAGAAAAAAGTGAGTCCAAATCTTTATCACTTTGGATTAGGCCCTGACTTCCTTAACAAGACTCATAAAGTTTAAGAATTAAAATCAAGAAATAATAAATGGGATGGATTCAAACTAAAAAGCTTCTTCTCAGCAAAAGAAACAATCAGTAAAGTGAAGAGAGAGCCTACATTTTGGGAGCAAATTTTTGCCACATGCACATCAGATAGAGAACTAATCACCAGGATATATAAAGAACTCAAAAAACTCAACACCAAAAAACAAACAACCCAATCAATAAATGGGCTAAGGAGCTGAACAGATACTTCTTAGATAATCATGATTAAAAAAAAAAATCTGTGTATTTCTTAAAAACCAGTTGTTATTTTCTGGGTATTTTATTTTAGCTACGTATACTCTATACTCCTGATGCTAAGCAGTATCTACAAGTATCTCACAAAATTTCACATGGAAGATCCTAATAACTAAAGGATGGGTACCCAACACTGGCTCACAAATAAGTCCTAAAGTCTCATAGACATCCAAGTAAAATTGTCTGATCATCACAATTCTTTTTTTTTTTTTTGTACTGAGGATTGAGACCAGAGGTGTTTAAACATTGAGCCTATCATATCCCCACCCCTTTTTTATATTTTATGTAGATACAGGGTCTCAGTTGTTAGGTGCCTCGATAAGTTGCTGAGGCTGGCTTTGAACCCACGATCCTCCTGCTTCAACAATTTTTATATTTGTAAGTGAAAACAAAAACTTTGGTAAAGTGTGGAAGTGGCCTTAATCTAAAAAGCATCTGGCTCTGCTATGGATGCTGATTTGCTATAATCCTGCAAATAGTAAATTGCTTAGATGGGACTCAAATTTACATAAACATTTGAAAATAATCAAAGATCAGAGTCAGCTCAAATATCAAACTCAGGCAAATGTCAATTTCCGTCTTCTTTGCTTCAACTGAAAATCAAAAAAGACTAATTTTACTAGTATCAAAAACATTTCCCCTCCTCAATAACCCCATGTGACCAAGGCCAAATCAAATATAATATTTGCTTTTACATCAAAAACAAAGTGAATTTTTGTAAATCAGATTTTATGCAGTCTATAGTGGAAAGAACCAGTGAGAGAGATTTATACCAAAATCCATAAATTGAACGCAAACTCACAAAATAAATTAAATCAAGTATGAAAGAAAATCAACATCTAGGTTTATGGAACAATAAATATGTAAAAAGGTTGAAAAATAATACAGCAGAGCAATCGAAACCTCAAGCAGAAAAGGTAGCAAGGGATAGATCAGGGAGAGAGAGAAAAAAAAAACGGAATGAGAAAGAATGGTATTAAAATAATTTAATTTATAATTTATGATAAAATAATTTATAATTTCCACATAGAATTTCCAGAGAGAAATCAGAAAGAAGCATGATGTACATTGTGATTCTGAAACAGAGATAAAGTTTCTGAGCAATGAAGTTATTTTTCTCTATATAGAAGGATCTCTCTCTCTCTTGTCCTCAGGACATGAAGCTTGCTGGGAATGTTTTATAACTACTAATTTCAAAATTATGTTTTTCAAAAATACTAAAGTTGAAGAAACAGAAGGAAGAGGACAGATACAGTTAGGTGGCTGCATAGTACCAAATTTTCAAAATATCATGGTATTGCTGTGACAGACAGCCAAAGGGATTCATCTCATCCTAGTCTACAAAGAAATCATACTGGCATCCTTAGAGCCTGTTTAACATAGTAAGCAGTTAGTGGATGTGTGTATGTAGTGGTGGTGCAGAGGAGATGGGCTGTATAGAAAACCAAAGAAAAATGTTCTTTTTAGTCATTTTATAGTCCACGTATCTCAAAAAGTGGAGCCAGGGTAATGTGAGATATCTTTGACACTGCCTTCATAGACTCCAATTTCTTATGGCAATTGATGTCTACAATATTGGTGTAAAATCTCCAAGACAGCATTGGTTCAGGAATAATAACAGCATTTATTGACCACTTTTCACATCACACAATATTTGTGAAATGTTTTCCCATCTAATTCTTAAAACAACTCTGTAAGGCATGTCTTTAGAGATGATGAAATAGAAGTCTTAAGGAAGTTAGGTAGATTGCTGAAGATCACACAACTAGAAAATAGCAGAGTTAAATTTTAAAATCCCCATGTTTTGACCACTCTAGAGTCTAATACTTTTATGTTGTCTTGCACAAGAAAAGATATTTTTAACCCATGTTAAAACAAGACTCAGACATTGTGTTAGCTTTATATTCTTATTTATTAAAAACATAGTTCTACTTAAGCACAATCTCTGAGACCCTTTAACGATCTACCACACTATCTAGATTGCTGCTTTGTAAAACCCTGAGCACTTGGAGAGCTGCCATTAACATATCAGGTGCTCAATCAAGTAGTGTTCAGAAATGGTTCCCTTAATGAATAGATCAGTCTTCATGTAAAAGAATATCATAACTTTAACAACCACTGGAGTTGCCATTAACTTGCGTAACTTAAAATAAGGTAAATTAAATTGTTTCATGTTTCATTCATCAATGAATCTGAAATATAGCTTATCAGATACCTATATTAATTATTTTAAAGTTTGGCTTCTTATGTTTAGTTTCCTTCGAAGAGTCTAACTTACTCTATCCAACCTCTCCTAACACATTTCCACCTAACGTTTTGAATTAAAAAAAGCATTGACTCTGAGTGATTAACACATTTCACACTATGCTCATTCTTTGTCATTATAATTTTGAATCACAAGACCTTTACACAATGTGATATAGTTCCAAAACAATCCCAAATAGCAGTGTTAAATATTTCAATCTATTTTCTGCTGTGCCAATGTAATACATTTCAACATGTTTTATTAAATATTTTTAAAATCACATAATATTTTTCTGAAAACATTAGGCATGAGTCAGTGCTTGAAGTATTTTACCCAATATTCTGATAATCCAGTTATGACAATTCTCCCCAACTAAGCTGTCTTGTTAATCTCTTATTCTATCTTTGCCTGTGAGAAAAAAAATAAATCTGAACTTTAAAGTGATTTTAAATAAGTTATTCAAATTTCCTGATGACTTATTTAGGTTGAATAAGTATGTAGAAAATTTAAAATTTTGCAGTTTTCTTTGTTCCAACACACAATCCAAAGATAGAGGTAAGTGAAGGGTAGGTAAGGATTCTTGGTAGCAGCAGAGACAGTGGGAGGGAGGTAATATTCTTGATACTTTCTCATAAAGAATAGAAATTTAGAACCAAGTTCTCAGATAAGTTTTCTGCTGAGAAGCAATTATGTGTTTATGACCACAGAGTTGGATTAACATCTTCTCAGGATGTTTACTATGGTGGGGAATCAGTCTTAGTACAAGAATCCAGACAAGTATGTATCCTGAAAATGTAAAGAGGTCGCACTGTGAAGATCCACCTGCTAATGTTAATGCTAATACACACACACAAGTAAAAATACATTTACCATCTGTGAAATACCATCTACCTCCTAAAATTCAACTACTACAGGAAGACTTTTTTATTATAATTGGTTATATACAACAGTGAAAGGCATTCTAATTCATATTTCACATATAAAACACAATTTTTCGTATCTCTGGTTGTATACAAAGTATCTTCACACCATTTGAGTCTTCATACATGTACTTGGGATAATGATGTCCATATCATTCCACCATCATTTCTAACCTCACCCCTCTCCCTTCCCCTCCTACCCCTTTGCCTTATCTGGAGTTCATCTATTCTTCCCACACTCCCCCTCCCTACCCCACTATGAATGAGCCTCCTTATATCAGAGAAAACACTCAGCATTTGTTTTTTTTTGTTGTTGTTGTTTTTTTTTTGGTGGGGGGTGGGGGATTGGCTAACTTCACTTAGCATTAGTCTTCCCCAACTCCATCCATTTCCTGCAAATGCCATAATTTTATTCTCTTTTATTGCTGAGTAATATTCCATTGTGTATATATACCCCATTTTTTAAATCTGTTCATCCATTGAATGGCATCTAGGTTGGTTCCACAATTTAGCTATTGTGAATTGTGCTGCTATAAACATCGATATGGCTGTATCCCTATAGTATGCTGTTTTTAAGACCTTTGGGTACAGACCAAGGAGAGGGATATCTGGGTCAAATAGTAGTTCCATTTCCAGTTTTCCAAGGAATCGCTATACTGCTTCCATGTTGGCTGCACCAATTTGCAGTCCCACCAGCAATGTATTATTGTGCCTTTTCTCCACATCCTCACCAATATTTATTGTTGTTTATATTTTTAATATCTGTCACTCTGATTGGAGTGAGATGAAATCCTAGAGTAGTTTTGATTTGTATTTCTCTAATTGATAGAGATGGTGAAAAATTTTTGTTAATTGATTGTAAATAATCTTCTGAGAAGTGTCTGTTTAGGTCCTTGGCCCAAATATTGATTTGGTTATTATTATTATTTTTTTTGGTGTCTAGCTTTTTGAGTTATTTATATACCCTAGAGATTAGTGCTCTATCTGATGTGTGAGGGGTAAAAATTTGCTCCCAAGAGGCAGGTTCTCTATTCACCTCATTGATTGTTTCTTTTGCTGAGAAGAAACTTTTTAGTTTGAGTCCATCCCATTTATTGATTCTTGATTTTAATTCTTGCACCAAAGGAGTCTTATTAAGGAAGCTGGACCTAATCCCACATGATGGAGATTAGGGTCTTCTTTCTCTTCTATTAGATGCAGGGTCTCTGGTTTAATTCCTAGGTTCTTGACCCACTTTGAGTTGAGTTTTGCACATGAGCAGAGATAGGGATTTAATTCCATTTTGTTGCTTATGGATTTCCAGTTTTCCCAACACCATTTGTTGAAGAGGCTATCTTTTCTCCAATGTATGTTTTTGACAATTTTGTCTAATATAAGATAATTGTAATTTTGTGGGTTAGTCTATGTGTCCTCTATTCTGTACCATTGGTATACAAGTCTATTTTGGTGCCAATACCATGCCATTTTTGTTACTATTGCTCTGTAATATAGTTTAAGTTCTGCTATAGTGATGCCACCTGCTTCACTCTTCTTGCTAAGGATTGCTTTAGCTATTCTGGGTTTCTTACTTTTCCAGATGAATTTCATGACTGCTTTTTCTATTTCCATGAGGAATGCCTTTAGGATTTTGATTGGACTTGCATTAAATCTGTGTAGTGCTTTTGGTAGTATGGTCATTTAAATAATATTAATTCTGCCTAATCAAAAGCAAGGTAGATTTTTTATCTTCTAAAATCTTTTTTTTATTTATTTCTTTAGAGTTCTATAGTTTTCATTGTATAGGTCTTTCACCTCTTTCATTAAGTTGATTCTCAAGTATTTTTTGAGGCTATTATAAATGGGGTAATTTTTCTCATTTCCCTTTTAGAGGATTTGTCACTGATATACAGAAATAACTTTGATTTATGGGTGTTGATTCTATATCCTACTACTTTGCTGAATTCATTTTCTAGTTCTAGAAGTTTTCTGCTGGAATTTTTTGGGTGTTCTAGGTACAGAATCATATCATCAGCCAATAGTGCTAATTTAATTCTTTTCCTATCCGTATCCTTTAATTTCTTCCATCTGCCTAATTCCTCTGGCTAGTGTTTCAAGAACTATGTTAAATAGAAATGGTGAAAGAAGGCATCCCTATCTTGTTCCAGTTTTTAGAGGGAATGCCTTCAATTTTTCTTCATTTAGAATATTGTTGGCCTGGGGCTTAGCATAGAGAGCCTTTATGATATATTTCCACAGGAAGATTTTTAACAAAGATATTTCCTACAACATATTTAAGTCTAGCAGTTGTAAGCAGACTTGATACATAAGAACAGTCCACGAAGAGACAAGAATCTCTGGAAGACTTGGTCATCCTGCGATCATAAGATATCACAATTGCCACAAGGTTTAGAACAGGATGTAGAGGACAAGTAAGCAGAAATTTCAAGTTATGAAGTGGAAAAAAAAATTACAACTTTGGGGCCTGTGAGTTGTATGGCTGAAGAAACCATTCAAAGAGAGTTGAGAAGCCATCAACAAAGCAACAACAGATTCACCTCTATTTGTGGGTAGAAGTAGACTGCTGCATGGCCAAGAGGGTTTAGGCAGAAACAGTTAACCCAAGATTAAACTAGGCATTCAAAGAAACCCATAAAATAAGGACTGTACTTTAGTCAAAGAAGGGAGAAATAAAGTTGACTCTTGAAGATGCTTGGGGACACTGTCGAAGATATTTGTTATTAACTCTTGAATATGATCTCCAAATCCTGGCACTTTTCTCATGCCTAGAGTTAAGTTAAAGATGCACCAGCTTATGTACTCTCCTGTATGTTTCAGCCCATTTTGGATTAGGAAATTGTTGGGAAACTGAGAAGAAAGGAGACCACCTCTTTATGGACTTATCCTTGGGTGGTGGCAGCTGCCATAGTGACTTGGGTTTCTATTAAATCAGGAAGTTCATATGTTCAAAATCCGAGGGACTTTGATTTTTTTGCCAATTCACTGCACTTATCTGTGCTGAAACCGTGCTACTTTAGGAAAACTCTGAAATAGAAGCATCTCTGTCTGAGTGCAGCGTTATTAGTTCACATAGACTAGCAGGTTTACTTTCCAACACTTTTGCAAGTATGGAATATGAATCAAATAAGTAATTCAGCAATAGATACATATAAAGTATGTAGTTACTTGAAACATCTGAATGATGCTAAAGTCCTGGCTGCTATTTTAACATTTTTTTCCTTTTCAGAGATTTCTATAAACTCATCTTGTGACATCTAGACTCTTTTTTGCATATGACTAATGTGCTGCCCACCTTTCTCCCATAAGATCTCTTGATACTATGGAAGATTGCTGTTATTTCAGAGTCTGAAGTAGTTTCAGGAAAGTTGGTTAAGTTGAGCTATTCAAAACAACAGCAGAGGTTGACATCCAACTATCTTAAAATCTAATCAACCTCACATTCTAAAGTCTTCTGATAATTTCAAAGAAGTGAATAAAAAGTTAATTAGTACCAAGAAGCCAGGAAGTTGCAGCCGAGGAGCCAGTCGCTCTTTCAGGATTTTCATCCTGATGTAGAACTGATTTTATGTTATATTTTTACTGAGCCATTTCATTTCTTGAGACTTGAGCTCTGGGGAGCCTGCTCCCTAAACAATTTTCTTAGAAATATGCCCATATTCTGAAAGGAAATCTGTGGGGATAAGAACTAAGAAAATAAGAGAAAGCACGAATCAAAAAGTAAAAAAGGCATAAGAGAATCAAAGAGCAAAAACAGAATCAGATAAACAAAACAATTGATGTCTGAAAAAGAAGCAAGCCCACGCTGAAAGAAAGAAAATCTCTTCACCAATTCAAAATAAAACTCCCAAGGCTTATACCAAGATCCAGACGTAAGTATTACATCTGTGGCAAGGAGCAGAGCATTATTAAAATTTTAATATTCTAACACCATTTCTCTCTTCTTCTAGAATACCTAATTCCCATTTCCCTTATTACCTGCATTTGAGAAATACATTTTTTCTAAGTCAATTTACATTTTTATAAAAAATTATATAAAATACCTTTCCTTAAATATTTATTGGAAAAAAACTTTCAGAGAGGAGGAATTTTTGAGATAGGAAATTGTTTTTATAGTCAATTGCAAATTTTCTTTCAAATGAATAGGTAATATGGTAGGTCTGTCTGTTGGCTATTATATCAGAATGGTTATAAATGTTGAGAGAGTCCTTTAGAGAAAGAAGGAGTATTTGGTTTTGCCATTAAGTAGCTGCATGGCCTCAGGCTTTTCTAATACTTTAGTTTGCTTTTCTGCAAAATTGGAATAATAGTATTTTCTCATTTTCAAGTTTAAATGAGGTAATAATTGCAGGGTGCCTGGCAGCCAATAAGTCCACAATAAGTACTAGATGCTAATAGAACTATTACTGTTATTTTTATTGTTAGTATTATTGATAGGGTTAAATAAATGTTCTTCTAGAGAAAATGGATGATAAGACTATAACTCATTTTGATTCCTTATATTCTCTACCAATTTACCCCTGGCTTTCCACTTCAGAGATCATGGTAAGAAAGACATGAAACACAAAGGGAAAAATGAGAAACTCAGAAACAATTTTTTTACTATTTTTTTTAATTCAGTAACTCCAACTTTATTTTGTTACACAGGTAGGCATCTGAAATTAAGTAAGGATAATTGTTCATGTGTCAGTTAATGTCTTACAATGTTAAGAGACTATTTTTTTCATGGTACTAAACATACATGCAATGATTGATCCCCCAATTTTAAGAACTCTCAACACTTTGACAATATTGATGTTGTAGGAAAACCAAAGACCCCATCATTAAGTTGTCACTTTATCTAATATATTCTTTATTAGAGATCTTTTACCTGGTCCATTATGAAATATTCATGAGTCTCTAAGTGAATTGCCTTTTTGGTCACATTTGCCTGTGAAATTGGTATATTTAATTAGAACAATTTTATGTCCTATGGATTTTTGCTTAAGTAATTTTTCTTAAAACACCTAGAACAGAATGTATATCTGTAGAGACAGGAAATAAGAAAATAAAATATAAATTAGGGAATAATAAAGATATGTGTATTTGACAATAAAGACAGAAAAGTAGAATATGATCAATAAAAAAGCCAGGATGACAAGAAATACCAAGGTCTATGGATAGACATTTTGTCCCACAGTCAACACATATTACACAGGTTAATTGTAAAATTCTAACCCCATCTTATAGACACAGCAAAGGATACAGGAGACTTCTAATTAATAGAATTCTAACACATCAAGCTCTATGCTCAAGTTAGATAATTTCAGATGCTTGCAAGGTCTTTTACCCGAAGCAAAACATCTGCTAAGAACTTTCCATTTTTGCAACACTCTCTTTTAACAGTTTCTATAATTTTCTGAGAAACACATACACAGAAAATATAGCTGGGTGAGAATAGCTGCATGAATTCAGTTCTCTGTGTATTAATCTATTCCTTCCTTCTCCCCTCCACCCATCTCAGTGTTTAGTAATACATGAAATGAAAGGGAAAGAGAAAGAAAAAGTAAACAAGAGGGAAATGAAGGAATATATGGTATATCAACATCCTATACACTAAATTCTTTCCTCCAATAAAAATGAACAGGGGACTTAAAAGAGTCACTGATTTTCTGTTTCCTAATGGCAATTGCACAGTTCTAGACATAAAAACCATCTGAAGTAGTCCAGTGTTGCCCGCAGGCCATACAGAATGGATGAAATTTACAGATGGGAAAAATTATGTACTTTCTAAGGACCATTTGGCAAATGGTTAACATCTAAGGAGCCTTTAAAATGCTTGATTCTCAAGATTGTGGCGAAGTTCCTCACCATTGCTGGAGAAGTTTGCTGTGGGTGGCTGTTATACACTGAGTTGTGTTTCTCCAAAATTTGTATATTGAAATCTTCTCTCCCAGCTCATATGAGCACATTTAGAGATAAAGTCTCAATGGAGTAATTAAGTAAACAAAGTCACTGAAGAGGGCTCCAAGTCAGCGTGACTGGTGTCCTTATAAAAATAAGAGAGTAGGGCCCAGACATGCACAAAAGGAAAGTTATCGAAGACACAGGGAGCAGATAGCCATGTACAAGACAAGGAGAAAGCCTTCAGAAGCAGTCAATCCAGTCAATTGAGTGGTAGTCAAACTTGATCCCAGATTTCCAACCTCTAGAACTGTGAGAAATAAATTTCTATTGTATCAGCAACCCAGTTGGTAGTGTTTTGTTATGGCGACCCTAGGAAATTGATATGGTAGCAAATGTCAGTGTGGTCACTTCTTGATTTTTCAAAGGCCAATGATAGTACAGAGGTTACCCAGCTTCTTCATTTTATCCCATTTCCAATTTTCATTAACATATTTTTCAGAAACTGAATAGAAGTTAAAAAAGTTTGATAAAAGATTTGTTATGTCTTTTCTCTTTTGAACCCACCCAGGCAAAGTGGGGTGTTCTCTGTGCTCCTGCTATGACACTGAGGATTATAGTTGTTCTCTAGATTATGAACACTACACAAGTAAGAATTCTTATTTTATATTCATATAGATATCCTCACTGTCTCTGAGACAGAATATTGCTAGAACTTCAGATAAGCACGTGACACAAACTGGGCACTTAGTACCCAATAAATGTTTTGTTAATTGAGGAACTCAATGGCAATGGTACTTTTCCTCTGTTTTTACTGATAAACAGTTTAAGTGACTTTCCCCAAATTGTACTAATTTTAGTTTTTGAAAGGTCCCAATGAATCACACTCTTCTTTTCCTGACCTCTGAACCATTAATGGACACAAAGGAGCCTGAAAGTCAAAACCAGAATGTCACTTATATTATAAAGACTAGACAATAGAGATGTCTATCAAACCAAAGCTTACCAACACCAAATCCTAAATTTGAGAGCCGTTCCTAGACTGTCACAGAGCTAGATTGACTGGAGATTCCATCACGTAGAACATACAGCATGGGGCAAAAGGGTAGGTGCAATAGAATTGTACCTTCCTGGGCAGCCAGATCCCATAGGAGGAAGAAAGGATGGGGGCGGGGATATTGAAACTCATGCATAAGATGGGACACTTCACCTGTCCTTGAGAAAAGTGTGTAAAATGGTGAATAGTCAGCTGAGTTGCTCTGCTAAAGTGTCCACAGTAGGGAAGGAAAGACCAAGAGGCAAGACTAAGAGTGTGCAGTCCATTCTCTTCCAATTGGCCCAGCACTCAGACTCAAGTCTTCTGAGAATCTTTTTCTTCTCATAATGATTTAGCAGTGTCCAGGATTTTAAAAAGAGCCATTATAACCTGAGTTTAGACCTCTGTCTAGAGTCAGGTAGTGGCTAAATAGCCATCAATCCTTAACAGGTTTTTCTGCAGCTCTAACATAAGGTTATATTACAAACCTCTACATTTGGCACAGGGTAGAAACCAAATAAATAGCACAATGATCATTTTGTTAAAATATCATGAAAATAAACAAACATGGAGCATTTCTGACCTGGTACCAACTTGAAAATTAAATGTGGGAATAGACAGGGAGAAAGGAGGACTGCTGGGCTTGGAAAAGGGATTTCCTATCCTAAAAGATTTTCAGCTGTATTTGTGCAGCTGCTTACTGTTTCAGAAACAAAAACAAGAAAAGTTTGTTCTTTGGGTTGTCAAGTAATCCTTCCATTTAGCCTAGAGTACAACAGTAAGGAACTATTGCTCTCCACTAGTGGTGTGCTGGTAGATGTTTCGCAATCAGCACTTGTGATGGGAGAAGCCCTGATTTGTAGTGTTTGCTGATTTCTGTGGTGTCAATACTCAAATTATGATCTATTTTGAGCTCCTGCATGTTGTAATGCAGCTCAAAAAATTCCTGAACATCTAACAATCAGCTATCACAAGTCAGCATAGTCTGGATCCAGGATGCCTTTGCCAACAAATTCCAAGAAGAGGAAAGCTCCATTAGAAAGTGTGTAGGTTGCTACCTGAGGGTCTGAGCTCTGTAAGTAAGCAGGTAGGACAAGACTCATGGAAACCCACAGAGTTAAGCAGGAAAACACATAGACATAGTGTTTTGCTTGGGAAATGAATTGAGTTCTCAGGCTTATAAGGTTGAGGAATAGATCTAGGCTCAGGTTGTGGTAGGGGTGGGGGGCAATCACACAGCTTTTCCATCATTTCTCTTTTTAGACATTTGAAATTGGGGATAACTTTAAAATGGTAGAAGGAGTTACACAAGAACTCAGAAGCTATTCTTGCCCCCAATAAAATGGATCTCAGCTACTACCTAATCCTACTAACTAGGACTATAGTAGTTATTCATCAACCACATCTGTGGTTGCTGGATAAGAAGAAGAGTTTGACAGAGATTAGAAACTACCAAAGTAATTAATACATATAATTCCCTGAACATATCCAGTGACCACACACAGAAAGTGATCCAACTTGTAAATTATATTCTGTGTTTATAATATGATTATATGCAAGCTTTTTCCCATATACAAAAGCCTTATATGTATGCACAGAGGCATAGGATGAAACACTTTTAATAGTACTTTTTTTGATCCTAATTAAGCCAATTGTGGATCTTTTTGTGGGTGCACAGTGCTTTTCCTTGGGTAGTTAATTAGAGACTGCCAGTTTATACCTGTGTCTGACTGAGCACAATGGAGAGGAGTAAAGATAAATTATGATCAGGAAAACCTCAGATGGCAGAAAAGATTACAAACACTATTAAAGATTTAGAATAAGGAGGGGGTCATAGAATGCAGACTTTTAACCTATTTTTTAATATTTGCACACTAGAATACTACTGTTGGAACAGTAAATTGGAAAATGTGATGAAGAATATAGAAGTCTGGAGAGAATACAGTTTCTGCCTCCTCATAAAAAATTTGATAATATACTGTCTTTCCTAAACAGGGGAACAGTATACTTGTTTTGTCTCCTTCTCGGTCTCCTCCTCCTCCTCCTTGGTCTCCTCCTCCTCCTCCTCCTCCTCCTCCTCCTCCTCCTCCTCCTCCTCCTCCACATTCTATCTCTTGCTTGAAACATAACCAATTAGGCCCTCTTAATTAGGGGGGATCTTTGCATTTAGACTGCCTGACATTTATTTTTATGGGAGTGCTCTATTCTTTGGAATGCTCAACTTCCATCATTGCATGTGTGCCTTAAAACATGAGCTCACTATAGATTTCCTGTGCCAACATGAGGACTTCTTTTAGTGTCTTGTGCAGGGGCACCTCGAGAGACAGTTTCACTTGTGCATTCTTTCAGGTTATAGGGTCACAGTCAGAAAGCCTGGGCTGTGGAGCTCATACATGGGTTCAGACCATGGCCTTTCCTGGCTGCCTGTAGGAGCTGCAGCAAGTGATTTAATCTCTGAGTTTTATTCCTCCTTTGTAATTGATAAAAATAATTGTTATGATATTTGTGAACTTTAAAAATATTAAATAATTTTTGTTTAGCTATGTAATTCTCTAGCCCTGTGCCAGGATCACAGTGATTGCAAAACCCTTGTGACTATCCACCCTTCTGATAAATTTTCAAAATCTACATCCCTATATCTAGAACTAGATTAAATATTCAATATTTTAAGTATCTGGTATGATGATTATATATCCGTTAATAATGCATTAACAAGCCTTTAACAATCTATTGGTTCACATTTGGTAGAAGCAAAGCTATGGTAGTGGTTTTCAAAATGGAAGGGGAAATAAGGCCTGGATCACCTGGGAGATTTTTGCAAAGATCTGAGGGGCCAATTTAATACAGGATATCAGTTCAACTAGTTGTTCCTCTGCCCTCTGAAGAAAGAACAAGATATCAACTAAGCAAGGTAAAACATTAGCAGCTATTTTGTTTGTAGCAGAATGGGGCTTCAACTAATGTCTGTATGTTGAATTTTTTCTACTAATAATAATATAGGTGAGAATTTATAGAATCATATACATTTGAAACAGAATCACATGTTCTTCCCACCCAGATAATATGTTCCTTCTCAATCTCATTATTTTCTCCACTTTTATTTTTATGCAAATATTCCTATCAAGCTTCTATCTTCAGATATTTTCCAGAAAGTGTGTTTATGTATGTGTGTGTGTGTGTGTGTGTGTGTGTGTGTGTGTGTGTATGAGTGTGTGTGTGTTATGATATTCTCCTACTGGTCTTTGACTCTATTTTTAAACAAAATATTTATGCTATGTGCTTGGTTATTTGTCTCAACATCAGTATTTGGTTGATAACTACTTTATGAGAATATTTAGCATATTAAACCAAAGGCATACTGTATAAGTTACATTGTACATTGACATTGAACCTATTAATGTTCTCTTTGAATTCTTTCTTTTATTCTTCTGAGAAACATTACTCTGTTCTTTTATTATATTTTATGACATAACCACTTCTAACAACATGGTAAGTTTTACAGCTTTACTTAGTTATTTTTCTTCATTAATGTCTTCCCCTGGAAGTCTAGTTCAAAGTTATTTAGATCCGAACGGTATTCTCCAACCAAACAAAATCTTTTTCTCATCTCATGACTTAGGTGCCCTAAATGATTGTCCAGAATATAAAATCCTGATGTTCTGTACTCTTTTCAACACTCCTTTTTTGTTTTATAAAGTCACACCTTTAAACTGAAGGAGAGAAATACAACTTACAGCCTGCCTCCTTCTAATCTTTAGCTTTCTAACAGGACTTCACATTTTCCAGAGAAATAAATGAGAAAAGGTTTAATGGTACCGTGGAAGTTAGCCAAACTGGCTAGTTGTCCAGAAGTTTTGTGAATCTCACTGGGCCCTCCAGCGAATATCAGATTATGTTCCAGGAGCACCATGCTCATCTTTTCACCAATCATTCCAGGACTAGTTGCAGCAACTGTATTTGCCTCTGAAGGCAAGACATCTGCAGATGTCCGCAACTGTTTGCTACATGTGCAAGTCCTTGTGAGCCTTCCTTTTTAGTCTCTGGTTCTAAAGAGTAGATGAAGTGGCTCAGAGTTTGACTTACTTCTTCTTCCTTCTCCTTATCCAACAGCCACTTGATACTGGTCTTGATTTTTTTTTTCCATCTTCCCCTAAAAATGCTTTCATTTGGCCTAATGCTTTTGGATTACTTGTTCCATCCCATCTGGAAGTAGTGTGGCTTGCACTTACTTAATCTAGAGGATGGTTCTCCTTCCCTTACCTGCTTATCTAGCAGCCAGACTTGCTCATGTTTATAACACATGCAGTCATTCTTCACTTGAGGCAGAAATCCCAAGAGCCTCTAGCTCGTTGCAAGATCTACCTGAGTTGTGCACATTACTTAAACTTTTGCATGAAAGTGGGAAGCAGAAATATGTTTAAGTCCCTTCTGTCCCTGCCCCCGCCCTGAAAAAAAATCACACCATGTACACTGCATAAAGCATTTGATGATAGCCGACCACTGAATCAATTCACTGAGGAAAACAGGGAATTTACCTCTAAAGACTGGTCACTTAAAAATAGATAAGATGTTCGGCTCTGCAGTTTATCACTGGCACACAGCCTGGAACCTAAAAGAGATAATGTTGTGGACAAGTAACACTTCATTAAAAATTGAAAATATATTACTCGCATCAGTAGTGTGTTCTTTTCAGCTGCTTACACTCGGTGTGTAATCTCTATGACAGTGATTCCAGTGAAGCAAGCTGAGCTGCATTTTGCAGATCAGGGAAATTACATAAGCTTTTGATGATATTTTCCCCCAAATTATTTATAAGGTAATAATAGCCAGGAATTCAAAGCAATGATTTGAAGAGAGCATTTGAGGCTCTGAGAATAGCCAGACTGGCAATCTCACCAACACCTGATTTGCAGATGCCAGTTGTCTGAATTAGGCTTAAAGGGAAGCTTTCTGTTAGTTAGTATCCATTGCCAGAGATGTGATTTCTCTCTGTGCTTTTCTGGGCTAGTGTTTTTGGGGTTTATATCTGGCATGATCTAATCTGAAATTAGCCAGAAAGATTATTGAAGAGAGAAACTTTGTACTATGAGCTCAACACAAAAATAAAAACAATAGCAGTGTCTCAGGGCTGTTTTCTTAGAGATTTATTGGGCCTTATTAAATTTGGAACCAGTCAAGAAGAATACAACAGCTGTTGTGAATTTCAAACAAAAGCAAAACAGCCTCTTCTCTGCTTCCTCCTTCATGGTACCCCTGGAAGCTGGTAAGCTCTCTAGGCAGGATCTGTCTTACTTATGCTTACCCACTGGAAAGCGGTGTTTACATATACGATGCGATACCAGCAAGGATAATCCAAGAGATTTGTTTTGATTTACTTCTCATTTCAGGGCATTTATGAGTAGCTTATAAAAAAAGAAGCTGAACTACAAAGCTTACAAAACCTGATTTCCACAAAACCAAAGATTCTGGAGTGGTTTTCTATGGTATGTCTGCCACCATCCATGCTTCATCTCCACTAAGGAATTCTAAGACTAGATTAGAAAGTGTCACTGTGATGTATATAGGGAGATGCCAGTATTAATTTGAGCTTTTGCTTCAGGAAAATTGGAAATGCTAATGAAAGCTTCCAGTTACCTACATTAAAGCAAGCTCAAGATGCGATATGACTTTGAAATAGTAAAACAAACAACAAACAAACTAGACAGTTTTCTAAAGAGGAAATATGCAAAAATTGGACCTCAAGGTCAAAGGGCTCATCTAAGATTTTTGGAAAAACATTTTCTTAGTGGTATTAACAATATGTTACCTAATAAATAATGATGTTGTTTCAGTAACTAATTTGAGAATTTTAGTCTGAGAAAATGAGTTTAATTGCCATCCCAGGCATCTGCAATTGATTAAAAAAGGGTTAGAAGACTTAACAGATAAAGTTTACAAGAAGAAACTTACCACAGAAATTAATACTCTGAACCTGCAAATCAGACTCAGTGCATGTTGCCATGGTGAAAATAATCAGGTGGCACCTTCCATTTGAGCTTTTATTTAGTTGAGAGTATTTAGAAGCTAAATTAAAGTCCTATGCTTAAGCTCATTTTAGTGCAATTTTATGGCTATGCCACTGTGTAAGTCAGGGTCCAGTCTGCAGACAAAAGTCACACCTGTTATTTTAACTGGAAGATTTAGTATAAAGAATTACAAGCCCAGGTATTGGAAAATGTATAGTCAAAAGGGAATTCCAAGGAAATAAAGAGTTTATGATTACAGGTAGCAGCTCCTACAACTGGGGTTAGAGGAGAAAGAGGATAAATTTAGAATTATTAGATGTTAGAAGTTTGGAGGAAGGGTGCACCAGAGAAGGGAGACTAAGGATCTCTGAATTGGGGGGTCTCTGGCCAACAGGCACTGATATCACCTTTGTAGCTGGAACACCAATTGTGAGAAGGAGGCATCTGCCAACTGTACTGATATCTCTGAGAGGATTCAATGAGACTACTTTGGAAAACATCTTAAGTACAGCAAAATGAATTACCTTTGGTACTAGAAAAAACTTTTGCTACCAGAGTGCTAGGGTAATAATGACAAGGACAGGGGACAAAATCAGAAATAAAAAGCAAACAGAAAGGAGCTTGTCCCTCCTTCTCCTCTAGCACCCTGATCTCTCTCTAGTGCTTCCTTTAAGCCAAAACCAACAGGGGTCAACTAGCCAAACAAAAATGCAGTTTACAGAGTTCCAGCCCCAGTATCCCATAACTAATTATGGCTGGGAGGATTTGATGCTGAGAGACAATAGCTTAATAACTGACACAGTCACTGCAACTTGATGAAGAGATTCATTGAACTGCTTCCTCAGATCACACACTTCAGACATTTTTAAGAAAGAGCCTCGAGACCACCACAATGTTGATTCACCAGTGGTTCACATGATTGTAATTTTACTGATATGATAAAGTAGTTCAACACAATGAACTTGAAACTGCAGGGGAAAATCCAAGAACATTGCTGGTTTGTTCCAGGAAGTGGAGACAATCACACTCAAATTGTTCTTGTGGACTGAGCCAATGCCCATTAGAGACTTCATTCGTTTCCATTGCTAAACTTTCCTACAGTCAATGGAACCATGGTTACTGAAGACTTGCAGAGTTATATACTGGAAATACAGTCACAAATTCCAAGGAAATTCACAATCTTTGAGCATGAATCATGCTTTAGTTTCCATGATTGCTTTTAGAGTATGAGCCTCTGTGTGTGACTGAATTGTCAAGAACCTGCCATATCACTTCAAGATGGTTTTATTCTGCCAGTAGAAGTATGTCTATCAAGGAGACAGAATATCCTGCAACTTTAGATAAAAACAGAATAAGTCTATAAAGTTCCAGAACTATTGTGTAGTTTCTGGCAACATACCCACTTTTGACTCTCTAAAAGTACGTTCTCTTTTTTAAATATGAAAATCTCCAGGCACCATGGTACAAACCTATAATCCCAGCAACTCTGAAAGATCAGACAGGAAGATTGCAAGTTGAAGTCCAGCCTTAGCAACTTAGTGAGACCCTGTCTCAAAATCAAAAAATAAAAATGGCTAGAGATATAGCTCAGTTGTAGAGTGCCCCTAGGTTTAAACCCCAGTACCAAAAAAAAAAAAAAAAAACCCAAAGTTTAGAGTCCTGTGGTCATTATTTGAATAAAAAATAAGACATATCTTGATTATTTTAATCACAATAGAAATCGATTTCTCTTGGTTCTGAAGGCTGGAAATTAAAAACCAAAGTGCCAACATGGCTATGATCTGGTGAGGGGCATTTAAAGTTGCAAATAGTTGACTTTTTGCTGAATCTTCACTTTGTTGAAAAAGTAAGGCAACTCTGGGGAGATTCTTTTATGGAGGATTTTAAAAAATTTTTTTAGTTGTAGATGGACACATTATTTTATTTTATTTATTTTTATGTGGTGCTGAGGTTTGAACCCAGTGCCTCACATGTGCTAGGCAAGCACTCTACCATTAAGTCACAACCCCAGCCTCTATAAAGGATTTTATAAAGAATGTTACCAATGTGGGCTCCATCCCCCTGATGTAATTATCTCCAAAAGCCCCACAGTGAAATAAAGCCACATGCAGGTCTAGGTTTTAACTAAGGAAATACAAATATCATTTGGTAACAGTACCAAACATAGTTTTTCCATGAGTTTTAAATTTCAAAAATTAACTATATAATTCTTTTTAAAAGTACCTGTCGTTGACAAACTGTTAAAATACAGAATGTCTATGACAACCTTGTAATACTGCTAAAAATCTCTACGAAATTATATATTTGCTATGTTTAAATAGCCAAAGTGACATACAGGTCCACAAATGTCCTACATATTTGAAGCTAAACATGTTTCAGAATGAATAAGTTTCCTGATTTTAAATATAATGTGGCACATAAACTCAAATATCGTTGAATATTCACATTAACTGAGATCAATATACAGTCTTACATTCATACATACAGATAGGATTCATTACCATATATTAACAGATGAGCCACAAGGAAATTTCTTGATTTTTAGAATGTGTAAGGTTTTGAAATTATGAATAAAGGTTGTCAACATCTGTATTATCAACAACTGTCTTATGTAAAATAACTACATGTCTAAAAACTGGTATTTCCAATTACCTTTAATTCTGACATCAAAGGAAGCTTTATATGTGTTATTTTAAATATAAAAGACTATAATGTTTGTATGTGAAAGGATAGAAGTTGATTGAGAGTCAAAAATATTTAAATGGTAAATTCAACAGATGTTAAGGTGAAAATATAGAGAAAAGGGAGATCCATTCATTTTTTCCCCTTTAACCAGCATTTGCTGAATGACTTCTAGATGCCAGAATTGTACCAGACATGAGCAATTCAAAGATAAATAAAACCCAATTCCTGCCATCCAGGAGGCTTCAATATAGCTAAGGGAATGCAATAAAGTATGAAAATTAATCCTAGGATGAAAATCCATAGAAGTACAGGGGAATGGAAAGAAGGAAATAATTGCTTTCTTTAAGGAATCCAAATATTTCATTGATAAGGTGATGCTTGAAAAGTAAGTTATTCTTCAAGTTGGAGATAAGGGAACTCAGGAGACGTGGAAGATTACTTTTAGACAGAGGAATGGTTGGAGCTAATGGACATGGTTGTGAGACAGTATGTTTTAAGAAATGAAATTAATAGCATAGATTGAGCAATTTTAATTAGTACTTGGCATAAAACTTTGGAGTGCTTACTATGTGCTATTGTGTAGGCAAGATGTACTTAGTATTCTAGAGCACTTGAAATGTGACTAATGTGACTAAAAACATTTTTATTATAATTAACTTTTCAAAATGTTCATTAATTCACTTAAAATAAGTATAACAAACTTGTTATGTATGTTATACATGATCAAATTTTTTTTAGAAGGATATTTTTCAAACTGCTGGGAGAGATCCTATCCTGAGATCATGTCTACCATTCAGGAATGTGCATTTCAAACTGCCAGACGAGTTCTACCTTGGAATATGTCTGCCATTCTGGTGTACCCATTCCCCAGCTGTCTAGGTGCTCCTGTTAAACTCACCCCTCCAACCTTTCCTGAAGAACTGGATTTAAGCTATTGGATCTCTCATATCCAAAGGTAGTTCTTTTCTAACTCTCCTGGAGAAACAACTGGCATAGTGTGACTTACAAAAGACCAAAACCAGGCAAGATACTCTAGTTCAGATTATATTTCAGAACACTTTGGAGGATAAGTTAGATTTCACTTGAAATCAAAATTTGTTTAGCTATTGCCACATTAAAGTTACCCACAATTTAGTGGAATAAATCAACCATTTTATTTTTCTCATGATTCCATGAGTCAGGAATGTGGGCATGTCACATCAGTGATGGCTACTGTCTACTTCGTGATATTTGTACCTCACCTGGTAAAACTTGAATAGTCAGGTGTCTGGGATAGATTGTCTGAGTCTTTGTCTGGTTGGTTTGAATATAGGCATTCTTTCAAAACTCATATGTTGAAATCTAATATCCAATATGACAGTACAAGACATGGGATCTTTGTAGTCCATTACTTGATTCCAAATCCAAAGTCATATCTTTTAGGTTCTTGTCTTGTTATGAATTCCAGTATGACTGTAACATTTAGAGTACAATTTTTTTTAAAGCATGACAGATTTGACTGATATGGAATTGAGATTTATTAGAGGGGTCAGACCTCATTACATACTTGGAGCTTCTGGGAAAACAACGATAAAGAAGAGGATGGCCAGATAACCATAGAAAAGTTTCTAATCAGAAATCACAAAGAGAAGTTGGAGAAAAGTTCTAAGGAGATTGCTGGCTTGGCATTCAGATATTGGCCTGGAAGTCACTATAGGTCAATAAAGAAGGCATACAGAGCTGGAAGATTCTAGGATAATCTGAAATATATGAAGACAAATTATAATACACAAGCACAAACTTTAAACTATCTTTGTGTCTCACCATTCCTTAACCCCATGATACAGATGGGCTGAAGATAGAACCGATGCAAATTGCTATAGAATTGCCCCAAAGTCTGGCTTAGAACTCAGAGAAGCTGAAAGAGTGGATCCAGCTGTCTCACACAGTGAGGTGGAATGGCAGCATGGATTGCAACAGTAGTTGAAGCCCTTCACCCCACTGGAGCACAGGGATCAGCACATTTTTTAAAGAACAAAATGCAATGTAGCAAAACATCTTAGGCTTGGCAGGACATAGGGTTTCTGTTGAGATCTATCAATCAATCAGCCCTCTTACTGTAACATGAAAATGGCGGAAGACAAAGCGTGGCTGTGTTCCACTGCAACCTTAAAAACATGCAATGTACTGGGTCTGGCCCCTGGGCCACACATACTTTCAACTATAATGAACACTACTTCACATCCATAATCCAAATCCTGCAAAAGATTTTCTTGTGGTGTGGTTCATCCTCAACTTGAATCATAGAAGGAAGAGAATTCTGAAAAATATGGTTTCACATTAGGTATACTGACACAGTAGTAAGCCAATAAACCAAGTATCTAAACTTTCTGCAATCATCATGCTCTATTTCTAAAATCAACATCAACAACTTATAAAGATTATAAAAACATATAACTGTAGTGTATAGATAGTGGCTATGCAGATTTGTGGACAAAAGGGTTTTGGCAAATACTAACTAGAAGTCATAGAACTAGCAGAATGTCACAAGGTTGATAAACTCAATGTCTCTCATGGGAAAATTTTCACACTGGAATAATTAATACAAACGGTAAGCCTTAATTCAAAGGTTTGTTTAGATAATGATATTTTACCTCATTCTGTCCTATATAATGTGTATGGTTCAATGATTTTTTTTAAATAATTTTTTGGTAATACAACCCTTTCTTCAAATGAAATTTTAATCAGAAGCAGGGCTAAATAAAACATAATGAGGAGCTTCTACTTGGAAATACAAAGAAAGAAAAGAAAGAAAAGTTAAATACCTTCAGTTGAAACAATGCCAGAAAGGGAGGGTTATTTGCATTGCAAAAGTGGGTATTTACTGCAGACCTTACTATTTTTCTTTTCTTATATAATTTAAATATTATATAATTCTTTTAAATATAATTTAAATGTTAGTACCATAAGGTACATCTATGGATTTCATAAGCACTACTCTCAGTCTATCTCATATACTGACATCCTACCAATGGAGGCAGTTAAGAGAAATGAATAAAAGAAAATGTAAAGTATGGATTCAGGTGCAAAAGTAATTTGAAGACTAAAGAAGAAAGTTGTTGCAGTTTTTCCTATCACTAACATTATCTTTTAATCTTATATCTCAGGCTACCTTGATATCCTGAGAAAATAAGGAAAAGATCTTCCGATATCTATATTTTCATTACATACTTTGTGAAATAGTGTCAATTTTAATGAAAACTCTGCAAACCATTCCCTATAATCCTGAGAACAATGGGTATATTAACAACATTATTGGAAGAAGAATCATCCTTTTAAATTTTTAAAAATCATTCTTTTAAAATATTGCTACAGCATGCATGCAGATCTTCTCCTAAAATAGCACTAAACACTTGAAAATTGTATGCTCACACCTAGTAGATCTGCAAAACAATTTGTTTAATTGACAGGACAGAACTATATCCATGCCAGTGGGTAGCATTCCAGTGATCAAGGCTACAACAAGAATTTTATTTCCTTTTGCTAATGGCTAAACCTGGCACTGAGCTTTGGCTGTTGCTTCCCAACATGGGTATCCTTTTAGAAAATGTGCTTGCCACAGCTTGCCTTAAACTGAAGTAGTGTCAGGATGCAGAGAAAAGAAATGAGTTCAGGAAAGACACAACTGGACTCTATTAGCATCATATCCCTTATTGTGCAGGGTGGAGTCAGCTGAAAGGGCAAACAGGCTTTTGTCCAGACAGAGAGTCCCTTTGTTCACTATGGTAACATAGTAGCTTCTGAAGATGAAATAACCTAACATGCTAACCCTATCTATGCTGCAGTACAGAACACACTTC
Source organism: Urocitellus parryii (assembly GCF_045843805.1). Classification (NCBI taxonomy): domain Eukaryota; kingdom Metazoa; phylum Chordata; class Mammalia; order Rodentia; family Sciuridae; genus Urocitellus; species Urocitellus parryii. Next base: position 39,247,076 of record NC_135536.1, read on the forward strand.
TCTTTTATTTGTATTTTTTCATCTTTGGGGGGACCTTTGTCTCAAGAACAGAAATCAAAGACAAGAAAATAACCAAGGTGGAGCTTATATGTGTGTCTGGATCCTAAGTTTCTATCATTGTCCAGACTTTTAGAGAACACTGCAGAGGACAACTGAGATCCACCTGTGTAACCAGGGCTTCAAATGGATGCCCTGCCTTGGGGACTCTTCCCTGTATCAAGAACACACCCTGGTAATTGTTGCCACCATTTGAAAATCCTAATGTGGGCTTTGCCCCTTAGATGCTTAGATACAGCTCAAAGTCTTTATAAAAATAATAATAGGTATAATAACTACCATCTAGAATTGTAATGTTATTCAGTCAAGAATATGAAAACAGAAACTACAACAGTTCCCCTTCAAGAAAATCCAGTTCTATTAAAAAAGCTAGGTAATGTTTTCTGGATATATTACTGATATGATGAATATAAGATTAATACAGTCACTAATCAAGTAAAACTAAACAATGTAAAAATTGGAATAACACACTTCTTCAGGGTATCAAATGTCTGCAAGAATGGTTAAATAGTCCCAGGAAGAAATATTAAGTTTTCAAAATAATATTATCCAGATGTTTTTAAAGGTTATAAAATAGGCACTTGTTGGATCAGAATTATATCAGAAATACACACACCACCCAAAACCATTATAATATGCTACTTTGGCATTTTTCCATTAACATATAATTAAATTGCATTAGCATTTATTGAAGCACACTATGTATCCAGCATTGAAGTGGATGCTAGAAATAGAAATGCAAATGACATTTATTTATTGCCTTCAAAGTATAACTCAAAATTCAATAGAGGAAATAAAAAGTATCAAATCTTGAATGCAATGCTGTAATCCTGTTTGGTTAGACTCACTTGATAAAGGACATCATGGAAAATCCACCTTCCTATATTATGGTACTTTTGCATTAAGTGTTAAAAACATCAAGTGACAAGTGATATGCAGATGATGTGAATCAGGTGCTCTGGAAATGTGATGAATGCTCTGGTTAATCTTCACTAAGATGGGACCGGAGAGCAGAGCTGGATCCAATGAATAACATTTGCTTAGTTCAGAAGAAGAGGAGAGAGAAAGTTGGAAGAGCATAATTTATGAAGATGTGAAAGTATGTTGCATCTGAAGAAAGATAATCCATAGTCTGGGAATATGTAACTAGAATGGAGGAGCTGGAGGTGAATAAAGAATTGCAATGATACTGAAAAGCAGCTAAAGTGATCCCTGCTCTAATAGATATCACTGATACAAGGTCTCTATGTTCTGACTCTTTGGTTCTAGAATTGACGGTTCTTTGTTTTATTCAAAGTTTTTATTTATTTTCCTAACCTCCCTTATGTTTTATTTTCATTTCAAAATAAACCATAAAGACTAAATTCATAGCTACATATCCTGATTAAAATAATCAATTATTCTTTAGCATAGGGTCTAAAGCATAGTATAGTATCCATTTTAAAAATAGTAAGAAGCAAAAGTCCTAATATTAGTAAAACTTTAAAGAGAATAATATGCATGGTCTATTTTAAGTGTATTTCTATTTGAAGTTTAAAATGAAGGAAGTACTAGGTGGACTAAGGTAGCATTAGTGAAGATAGAAGAGATAAATTAGAGTGACCATTTGAAGCAGGAATCAAAATTAGCATGAAGAGAAGCAGACATCCTGCACTCCAGATTCTTGGAGGACAGAATATCCCTTGCCTTCAGGAAAGCTGTGAAAGATAACAGTGAGACCACATCATCTGCATCTGCTGTGTTGTCACTTGCCAGCTTCCCTCAGAGACTGAATTCTAGCTAGATCCTAGAGGTCCTGGTGGATAATAGAAGTTGAGTGGTGGATAAAAGGCCTCTTTCAGGACTCATGCCTTCCCTTAACAGTGCCCTTCAGGATTCCCAGTACTCACAGGGCAAGGTCTCTTCCATAGTCCTAGTCCAGTGTTTCACTCCTCTTTGCAGTCTTAGAACCAGGAGGTCCAGAACTCCCCCTGTATCTCTAGTACATAACATTTCACGGATCCATCTCTTACTGGGTCCCTCTCTGGGTACCAGGCCCTTTCACACTCCAAGTAGCACAGCATAGATCTGTTCCTGATCTCTTACAATGCCAGCCTTCTGCCTTGTTGTTCTGGCCTTAAGACCACTAGCTGAATCCCACATCATTTCTAGCTTATATCTGCCTCTCCTTTTTGTTCTTGCAGCTCTAGAACACATTTGTAACTAGTTACCTATATTAAGTCACATCTGCCTGAAAAAAAAAAAAGCATGATTTCTCTTTTACTGACTAGTCTCTAAGCTATCTAGTACTTGTTACAAACAAGGTTCTAGAGAATGAGTTACTGAGCTGTATAAGCTTAAATTGCAGGGATGTCATAAACCCCACTGGAAAATGGGATAGTGGAAATATACAGAAAATGCTGGAATTCTGATTTCTGAATTTATCAGCTGCTTATAGTAGGCAATGGGAGCACAATTTGGGTGTTTCACTTAATTGTTATGGTAGTAACAGTGATTTTAAGTACCAATGGGTGAGATGTTATTTCTGGAGAATTTATTGAATAAACAAAAAACAAAACAAAACAAAATTCAGGGCTTTAAACTTCCAACACAAAAAATGTGATTTAAAAAAAAGTCCACTGTAGCCCTATAACAAAAATCAGATTAAATATGATTAAAAATCAGATTAAAAATCTTGTTGTACTGGATGCAATATCACACTATAAATTGAGCTTATACCTTGGTAAGCATATTTTTGAAATTAAAGCCATTGATGGGAAAGAGTGAAGTCACTTAAACTTTCCAATGGAAATCTCTGGGTAGATGAGAAAGAATCTGAGATATATGAAGTTCTTTGGCAAAATAAAAGAAACGCCTCATCTCTTGAATATGAAAACTCACTTTTCATTGCTTAAAGATCCTGTTATAACCTTAACCAAGGTGATTACCTTACAATATGGTAACTATTTTCCTTAATATAGCCCTCCCCCCACATTGATTATTGCTTCCATATACATAAGTAGAATTTGATTACATACTCTCCAATGGGAACAGGACAAAATCTGACCCAGGAAAAGATATCTTAAACAATAAAATACTTGCAAGATTTATCTAATTTATATCAATCAATACAAGGAGACTATAGATAAGAATAGATTCTAAAGATGTTAGGCCAACAAGAATGGAATGTAATATTATTACCAAGTTTTTACTCTAGTGCACTTATCTAAGACACTGGAATTATGTTAGTTTGAGCAACTGGAAATAGCTTTGATAATTGCTTTTGTTGGTTGACTAAACCAGAACTGAATATTCAACAGCGTATATTTAATATTTAAAATGACAGAATTTCCCTAACATACATGTAGAGGAAGGAATCCTAAATCTTAGGCAGATGGATATTTCAGAGTGAATTTGCCAAATGTGACCCATCCTATTCCCATTCTTTCTCGGGAGAGCCCAGAAGCATTCAATTTCTTTAGGAATTGACACATGCGTTAGTTAAAGGAGAAACAATGCCATTGGAAAGCTCTGCGGTGTTCATCCAAGGCAGGAGGGAGGATAGTGGTGGGAGGTATCCCATTGACCTGTGTTGTCTAATTTCAATGGGAAACATAGGACCTGACTTATAAAAGCCGAAGACCAGAGAAAATACAAGCCCCCACCCCTCCCGCTTTTTTTTTTTTTTTCCTTGTGGTGCTGGGGATCAAATCCGGGTTTGGAGTATGCTAGGTAAGCGGTCGGTCTACCACTGAATGACCCATATTCCATGAACACATTTAATGAAACAGGTAGAGGGAAAGAATGACAACCAGTCAGGGGTCTCAGGTTTGACAGCGATATTTAATGATAGTTAAGGGAAAGGGTGACCTTATGAATTAAATCAGTGAATTAATTTATTTATTTAAATTAAGAAAAAAACTTGAGAAATAACAAATGCCACTGCGGTCCTCTAGACATAGCAGAAAATCACAATGTTAGATGATATATGAAATTTTGAACTGCATTTGCCTCTCAGTGTTATCATATGTCCATAGGTTTCAGGAGAAATAATTTCTCCTCAGTTTCAGGAGAAATAATTGAAACAGACTGGGAGAATCCCCACATTGACTCCCTGGCCCTTGGAGTGATGCATAGCTGAAAGCATACCAGAAGGAATACCACATTTTTATGGAAAGTGCCAAGATTCTTGTCATCACTACAACTTGAAGAATGTTTAATTGATGATTCCTACCATTCTCAGCCATGCAAAGGCAGATTGGTATTGAAGAAAACCTGTGGATTATAATAAATTTAATTATATAGTGATTACAATTGCAGCAGCTATTTCTTTTGTGGGGTTTTAGATATGGTCCAGGTATGAGAAATCACTGCAGAAATTGATTGCTCTATTTTCCTCTGGTCTTTTTAAGAAGAACCACTAGAAGCAATTTTCCTTTACCAGGGAGGATTATCAATATGCATACCTTTATTACACAATTTGGATTGGAGGGGGACTCAATTGATGATTGTCATTAGCTAGGCTTAAAGGACTTTCCTTGTGGTGCTGGGGATCATACCTAGGGTTTGGCATATGCTAGGTAAGTGGTCTACCACTGAGTGACCCATATTCCATGAACACATTTAATGAAACAGGTAGAGGGAAAGAATGACAACCAGACAGGGGTCTCAGGTTTGATAGCAATATTTAATGATAGTTAAGGGAAAGGGTGGTATTGAAGAAAACCTGTAGATTATAATAAATTTAATTTGGATACTCCACAACTCTAGCACTCTGAACTAAATAATATCTGCTTGAATTTTAGAATATGATTATTGACACTTTGTATTCTTAAGAGTAGTTGAAGTAGCATTAGATAGCCTAATCTTCAAATATTTAGTAGAAAGTGATTTCATGCAAGGTAGTAGATTGACTGCTTTCTGTGTTTTATCCAGGAAAAATCTAATATTTGTACTTTTTTATTGCATTTTTTGTAAGTTATAGTTTCCTTCAAAATTATTATTTGGTTCTTATACATCTTTGATTTTTCACCATTATCATGGGCTAAGAGCTGAGTTAAAGTCTTCTATTTCTCTGTCTCATAGTTTTGTTTTATGAAGTTGAGGTATTTGGCTCATGGATATTAAAAACTCTTTTCACCATGAATCATTCTTTTTAATATTACAAAGTGTCCTTCTTTTTTGGCCAAATTATGTCTTAACTAATAGATTATGACTCAAATTTTCTTTGTTTTCCTTTATCTTGTGTAATTTACTGTTCTTTTATTTTCCATGTTTCTAAATTATATTTCCTTAAATACTTCAACATGCAGAGAGTGAATTTCTATGCATTTATAGAAAATATTTTTATTGGATAAATGTTATGAAAAAATATAAGAAAAGTTCATTTATACATCATTAATACAGAAGATATTTTCATCTTCCTGTAGTACGATATTAATTATGTTATTGTTTATAGAGATTTTATAAAAGTCAATGGATTACTTCTTTGCTTTTTTTGTGTGTATAGTTCCTTTGATAATTATGAAGATTTATCTTTGTGTTCTAATCATTATCTCTATAAATCTGCCTTTATATAAAGCCCCTAGTTACCTATTTCTTTTGACAGTTATAATCTTTACTTTGAATAATGAAAAAATAGTGTTTTATTTTATTCCCTGAGCCTTCTTAGTATTTCACAATTTTCATCAATAACATTAACTTTAGTAATATTTGCATTTGTGCTTTTAAATACATCTGTAATTATATTATTTTTTTCCAGAGTTGAAGGATTACCTTTACCTAATAGGGTACCTTTATAATCAGTGCACTTATCTCCCATTTTCTTCCTTCTTTTCCAGTTTTAGTTGATTGTATCATTTCTACATACATAGGTCTCTAACATTTATATTCTTTCCTGTCACCAAAAACCCAATATTGGTTTAAGTCCTGTTTTTATAGTTACATATATTAAATGCTCACCACAAATTATTTTGTTGCAATTCCTCCAGCTCATCTCAGATAAAATTAATTTTCCAATAGTTTCCATAAAACTCATGGGAAAAAATATTCCTTGTTTTTTTTTTAACATTTTCAAAATTGTTCATCTGAAACTTTTGTACTTGGAAAAAAAGTTGGTTGAATAAAAAGACTTTGGCCTGTGATTTCTCCCTTTGGGTATTTTGGAGCTGTTCTCCACTGCTTGTTGCTTTAGAGAAATCTATGGACAGCTTTATTTCCTCCTAATAAGTGTCTTGTTCTTTATACTGCTGCCCAAAAGATTCATTCTTTATCTTTAAAGTCCAGGAAATTTGGTAGACTTGGTTCCCATGTTAAATTGTCTTGGGTCAGTTTATTTCTTGATGAAGTAGACCCTCACGATCTGTAGATTCAAGTTTTGGTTCCTTGTTTGTTGTCTTTTGATTTTTGTTCTTAATCTTAAGACAGCTTTGAAAAATTCTGTCTTGAACTTCTTTTCCACTCCACTGTGTTGATTTTACTTTTCAGATCTGGCAGCTATGCATCATTTGGATACCTGTTGCTTATCCACTCTAATGCTTTTTTTTCTTTAATCTATTAAAGCTCCTCCTTTAATTTTGCATCATTTTGATCCTGTTTGCTGAACTATTTTTGAAGCTTTTACAAGTATTTTTGTGTTTCTGAGTTATATCTAACTTCTAGTTTTATGGAATATAGAGATCATGGATCATTAAAAAAAAACAAACAACAACAACAAAATTACGTTGATGTTCAGTGATTTCCAAGAAGAGATGGTGTCTTATGGACTCAAGTCTGTGTAAGAAGTCTCTCTTAAATACTTAAATTAAGATCAGTACTGAGATAAGGATGCCCTCTACCACTACTGCTATTTAACATTTACTGCAGATCCTGTCAAACAGAAGGAAAGAAAAAGAATGTCACAAAGATTAGAAAGGAAAAAATAAAAGGTTATTTTTCACCAATGTTCACAAATATATGACTTTCTACATAGAAAATCCAAACTAATTCACTTATAAATTATTAAAATTAATAAGAGTTTTAAAAGAAACTAGATAAAATATTAATATAGAAATATCAACTTCGTGAGCATACCACAAAAACAGAGAGTACAGAAATGCAGTTCAAAAACCTTACAATGGTCACAAACATTGAAGTTACCCAGGAATAATTCTTAAAAATATAAAGAGATAAAAGACCTGTGTAGGCAAAAATCTTAGAAGTCTGTGGATGAACATTAATTCAATCCTGAAAGGAAGTCTATGGGCTCTTCATGGTTAAGATGACTCAGTGCCATAAAAAGGTCAAACAAACCTGCAGACACTGAGCTAAAGATTTAATATGATTAAGGGCACGGCTGGATTTCATAAGGAACTTGGTAGACTAATACTAAAATAGATATGGAATAAAAAAAGGGTCAAACAGAGCCAAGGCAATCCTGAAAAAGAAGAAAAACATGAGTAGACTTTCCCCACAGATTATGAAGACCTGAATTTACACGGATGTAGGACAGCATTGCATTGGTGTGAGATTAGAAAGATATTCAGTAAAACAAAGTAGAAATCTGGAAACATGCCTGTGAATATAAATTTGTAATATTACAAGTGGTAAATAAGTAGTTAAACACAGGACTATTCAACAAACGGGGCGGAGACAGTTGGTGGTCTTCTATAGTATAAAAGGCAAAGTCTAATGGACTCCTTCTTCAATTCTGAATAGTTTGACATACATGTGAAAGTGTAATTCTTTAAGAGCTTGGAAGACAATGCTGAAGAATATCTTATGACCTTAGAATAAGAAATGATTTTCTGTGGCAGAGGGTGTAGCTCTGTGATAGAGCACTTGCCCAGAACTTCCCATATGAGGTCTTGGGTTTGACCCCCAGTACCAAAAGAAAAAAGAAAATCTAAATAAGACCAAAAAAGAAAATTCAACTCTAATATTAAAATTTAAAAGACAATGTTCAAGTCAGGTGTGGTGGCACACACCTGTAATCACAGCATTTCTGGAAGCTGAGGCAGGAAGATTTCGAGTTTTAAAGCCAGCCTCAACAATAGTGAGGTACTTAGCAACTCAGGAGACCCTGTCTCTAAATAAAATACAAAATAGGGCTGGGGATGTGGTTCATTGGCAAGGAACCCCTGAGTTCATTCCCCCATACCCCCCACCAAAGAAAACCAACTATTCAGCAAATAACAACATTAAATAGTAGATGATATTGATATTGGCACATATTTCAAATAAGCAATTGAAAACGACTTCTGCTTAGTGTCACAAACATTTGAAACAAAACCTTAAGTGATTATCCCTAAGAGGAAGAAATAGAGAAGGATAAAATGGAAATATACAATAAATAAAATAGTTTGATCTTTTATTCTTTTTGTGGTACTGGGGATTGAATCCAAAGTATTACCCACTAAGCTACTTCTGCAGCCCCTTTTTAAAATTCATTTTGAGACAGTCTCAAGTTTCTGAGGCTGGCCTCAAACTTGCAGTTCTCTTGCCTCAGCCTCCCAAGTGTGTATCACCATGCCTAACTTGGTTTGATCATTTTTAATTCCTTCATTTGGGTATGGTTGAATGGTGTTTATAAGAGATTAAAAGAAATTTTCAAGGATTTTATGTATGTTTTGTACCTTAAATACAGGTTACCTATAGCCTTCTTAAACTCGAATTTTATTTTTTAATTATAATGTACACATAGAAAAGTGTATAAATTGTAAGTGTATACATCTGCAAATTATCACAAGGTGATCACATCCACATGTAAGGTTCACAAAATAGAATATTTCTATACACCAAAAACCGCCCCCTCACTATTCGTGCTTGCCTCCCATAGATGACCTATTTCAAATACTCTTTTATATGTATGCAATTTTACATATAAATTATCAAAAGCAAATTAAGAAAGGAGAGCATGTTTCTGATGATGTCAACTATTTCAAGGAAGATTTTCATCTTCAACCAGGTAAGAAATGTTTTTATCTTAAGAGTGAAAGGGGATGTCTAGCCTGTTTACAAATAAAACTGTTATACCCTACTAGACAAGGGTGATAAAAGATAATAAAGTTTCCAAGTATTTTCTGAGAAACTATTATTATAGTTTAGTTTCATGAAATCCTCAGCTAAAATATAAACTTTTTGCTTGAGAACTGCTCATCAGTGTTTGAACACAATTATATTATATCCCAAAGTTGTCTCTTTGCTAATCTATCTGTGCTGCAGTTTCTTCAGCAAAGCTCCTTTAAATAAGTTCTATTCTTTATAAAACTTTACCATCTGAGTGTTTCCCTCTGAGAATATGGCAGTTTGAAATGGCCTATCTTCAAAACATGGTGCTAATCCTGGGTCCAATATATCAGCTGTGTTCTACTGTAGAATTTACTGGTTCTACTTCCTTCTAGGTATACCACATTTCTATTAATTTAGCATAAAATTATATTCATGATGTTTTTATATCAGCCTGGTAACTGCACTGGCTACTATATACCATCAAATTGTTTTTCACATTATTTTAGTCAATTTTTTCACTGCTGTGACTAAGGACCGACCAGAACTATTATAGAAGAGGAAGAGTTGATTTGAGGGCCCATGGTTTCAGAAGTCCATAGAAGTCTATTCCTTGGGGCTTGAGGTGTGGCAGAGGGAAGCAGCTCACATCATGATCAGAAAGTAGAGAGAAAGAAATGCCAGTCACCAGGTACAAATATGTACCCCAAAGCGACACCTCCAATGCCCCACCTCCTCTAGCCACACCCCACCTGCCACCGGTTACCACTCAGTTATTCCCATCAGGGAATAATTTACAGATTAGGTTAAGGCTACAACCCAGTCATTTCTCCCCCCAAACCTTCTTGCATTGTCTCACATGTGAGCTTGTGGGATACCACATCTAAACCTTAACATACACAAACGTTACCATTATTTTAACCTGTTTTTTTCCTTTTTTTCTTTTTTTGTTTATATTTAAATAATTAACTTATCTTCTTGTATCTATGGTCATGTTTCATAGCATTATTTTCTTTTATCTCTCAGTTTTAGACACAGACTGATATTGAGTTTTACATCTCTATGGTGTCAGCTTTCTTGTTTTAAAAATAATAACATTTATTATTTTCATAAAGTTCCCTAAGATAGCACAGGGGCCATTGCATTGCTCCTATTCAAAAATTAGATAAATTAGAAATCAGGAACAAACTTGCTCCAAATCAGGTTTATGAAGCAACAGATCCTATACCTGAGCTGACATAGGTTAGGACAAAGTTCATTTCACCAACCTCAATGTTCTTTCATACTAGTACTACTGATTTAGGCTAATTAAAGTTAGGTTTTAAAAACTTACTCACTATTAAAGACCTAGAATAGGGAAACAACCTGGAAAAGAAAATAGTTTGAGGAAAGATCTTGGAAGGAAAAAAAAAAACTAAAATCACTCCACTTTCATAAGTAAGTGCTAACAAAATTGGTGATTCCAAGAATCTTGCAAAGAGAATTACAACACACAGTTTGATAGCATAAATCATGACACACATGTCAATGAAAATAATTAGATCATCCTGGCTTTGATTTAGGAAACTGTCAAAGGTTTCACAGACAGACCTCTCTTCTTGCAATGTGACTCACATACTGATGTTTCAATCAGTGGCAAGAAATAAAGTAGACTCTGGTTGGGCAATCTGGTCTGGGATTACTGAAAGAAGGCTGACTTTTTAAAATCTAATTTTAATTAGTTTAAATCTAGTATGCAAAAGTCTAGTATGCGAAAGTCCATTGATGTCTGTGAAATGAACTCTTTCCTAACCTATGTCAGCTGAGGTTTAGTATCTGCTACTTAATAAACCTGATTTGGAACAAATGGCCTATGTTCTTGATTTCTAGTTTATCTAATTTTTGAGTGGGAACAGTGATCCCTGTGCTATCTTCAGCATCAGATTCCCCAGGGGCTGTATTAAAAGGAAATGTGGGACAGGAGTAGTGTTCTGGAGACTTGCTCAGAGGGAAAGTCTGTGTGCATGAAATGTAATAAATTAGGTGTTCCGAGTATCTCATTTTGGTACCTTTACAATAGCTATGCATGAATGACTGCAGTGATCTTCAGTTGTGACTTTACCTGTCATGAGGGAACTAAAGGTGATAAGGGGTCCTGCAAGATACGGAAATTTAACTTGAAACCCAAATAGTACTAATTAAAAAGGAATCATAGTGTGTAGGATGGCCAGTAAATAGAAACTAGTGTGTAGTGTGTGCCCTTGGGTCAAGTCATCTCACCATTCTGCATCTCTACTTAGCATTTATAAACTGCAGTGTAAAAAAAAAAAAAATCTACAAAACTTTTTTTTTTTTCCAAAGGAAAACTGGAAAGGATCTCACCATAAATTCAGAAAAAAAAAAATTGATTGGCAAGTCAGTATCTCCATAGACTCCTAAAGGCCCAAACAATGAATAAAATAAAATTAAAACTAAAATACAACTAGAATATTTTCATTAAGTTATAACATTTCATACTGCTTTTAATAACTGAAGGAGAAGCTAAAAATTGTAAGGATTATTCAGTTTTGTATGAAATTTCACAGACAGCAATGGGTAGAATCAGATTTGTACTCAGCAACTTCTGGCAGCTATATGTATTATGAAAAAAAAAAATACGAGGAGAATTGGAAACGTTTGTCTCAGAAAAACTGACCAGGACCTGAACCAAAGAAGTAGCCTGTCCTGAAATAGCCTACCATTGCCAAGAGTACTCATTCATTTCTTTCATTGCAATGTTCCTCTATCCCTGTGTACGTGTGTGTGGGGGCGGGGGTCTAGTATCATTAACAAATTTCTGAGCTAGGATCTCCAAGTTTATAAATTTTTTTAAGTCTCCAGAATACTAAATTTATAAACACTAAAGCTTACAAATTTTTGCTTTACTTTTTAGATCACTTTAATATTCATAGCAAATTTGAGAAGGTACAGAGAACCCCCCAACACTGACTCCCATTCTTTTACCCATGTATAACGTTGATATTCTCAAAAATGTTCTTCTAGCGTGGAACATTTGTCACAACTGATGAACCTACATTAACACATCATAACCACCAAAAGTTCATCATTTACCAGAGGTTCACCAAATTTTCTTTCAAAAACACCTTCAGATCATGAAGAGATAACATATTACATATTGTCTTAACCTGAACTTCAAGGAAACACATTGGTTAAATGTAAAATTGAGCTTCAGACTCAATCAAACCCAGCTTCACCAAACAGATCTTATATTTTGATCTTAAAAAAAAAATGGATCGTTTCATTTTTTAAACATTTTTAAAGAACTATAAAAACCCAGAACCAAAAATATTTTGATTAGCACTCTAACAGCCAGAATTTTCAGTGAAGGATACTTCCCTTCTGATGGCTAGAAAGAGACATACAAGAGAATGAATGTTTGGATGTGCCAAACATTTGAAGTATAAATATGCTCCAACACATTAACTTGCGCTCTCTGTGTTGGAGCTTTCAGGTTGCCTGGATCCAGGATTGAACCAGGACTTACATCTGTGAGGTCTGACAATTTACACACACCAAGCTTTCAGACAAGGCAGAGAGATCTATTTCCCCATCAATTGCCAGGGGCATTGGCAGATTATGTCTAGCGCCAGCAGTACCACCTGGATCCCTGAAAAGTCCCACTTAATTAAGATATTAGCTCCTAACATACTGAAGAAAGCTTCCTAAATTCATATGTTGACAGTGAAATGAAGATTTTCTCATGGAGACACATTGAAACCCAATTTCAGCTCCCTTTTGTGCACAACAACCTGCACTGCACAAAGTGTCAGCCTTGCCTTGCTAACTTTGTTAGAGGGAGGGCCAGTAACAACACTCAGCCGATTATAAAAGAAAGGGAAGAGACTCCGAGTGATTATAGAATTCTTATAATGTGCATAGTGTTATTATGGCACTCTGCCCAGGGCTCATCAAAGATAAATGAGGTTTGAAGAGTGTTTTTTTTATGTTAAACTTAATAGACATTCCCTTTCTTTCTAAAAAAAAAAAAAATGTGGCAAGGGAATGGAAAAGACATCAAAGCAATTTTCCTATAAATCTATACAAAAATGAATTTCAGAGTCAACTTTTTGCTTTTATTACTTGTGGTTTTTTATTTTTTTGGAAGCTGAAAGGGAACATAATTCAGTGTCTTTCAAATTGCTTTGGAAAAATATAATAAATTCAATATATATGGAAAAGTTTATAGGACTTTTTTTTACAAAGTATATACAACTCTGAGATCTTTCTCTGATATTAAGAATGTTTTCAAATTTTTTCTTCAAAGCTTTTCATACATATTTCACTAAATTTCCTTGACACTTAGCAATTTATAATTCTGAAGTCAAATGATAGGAGTCAAGGTTTAATATTTGGTCTATAAGAAGCTATTGTCTTTTCTAAACTGCTCTTCTTAAAATCCTCATTTGAACTTTCAAACACAGTAACAATCTCTCATTTTGGTTTCTATGGCTAAGAATTTTGATGGGAAGTAAAAGGGGGAGAGTATCCATTAATATTGCAACATCAGCCTCAGAATGTGCTCCTTGTGTGTGAAATTATATTTTTATGACACTTCTCTGGTTTTGTTTGAATCAGCTCTATTGAAAATCATCTTGAACCCAATTTTTATCCAGTAACTGCCTCTCAATACACATTACTCTTGTAACTGTTAAGATTTGTTGGTTCAGCTTTTCAGGCAAAGCTATTTGAATGCACAAGGGGGTCGACAGAGTGTTCTTACGATTATGTCAAAGTTAAATAAATTCAAAGTTGCCTAGTTCCATCAGAGTTATATCTCTACCACAAAACCAATAGTTTTAAAAATAAGTTCAGAGTTCACAGTTTCAAAAAAGGAAGTTAGCACTAGAAAGAAGGCTACTTCCAAACTATTAAGCCAAAATCTTCCTGGATTCCAAGGCCCAGAGAAAATCTTCTGAAATGAGAATCTTGAAGTGATCCCAGTTGTTCCCTTGTCTATAAACCGTATATATCACCATTTATAAAATTGAATAGCGGTTACCCAACACACACAACACCTAAAACCATCTGCCCTCCTTATCTACTGTACCCAAGAGGATGTTGTTTGTATGATTGGAAGAAGCCTGGGTAAGAGAAAATATCAATTCCCCCAGGTTTTCTTCATTTACCTAAATTGGAATTGCCTTACAGAGTAGGAGATGGGAATTAACAGACATTGGCAAGAACATTGTAAAACTTCAGTGCTTTATATCGGTTACCAAATCATTAGCACAGCAAGGAAAACTTTAAATAGATGTTAAGGAATTGAAAAACATTTACCTCTTTGAAAGTCAACCTCCTCTAAATGTGCAGAACAAAGTTGGCAGCCATTCAGTGATGTTAATGATATTGAAACTATCCCAAATTTAGAAGACTACTGCAGATGTGGCTAACAGGATCCTTCCCTATGGACTAAACCAATGTTTCTCCACCCTGGCTAGACATTAGAATTACCTGAGGAGCCTGTGACATAATTGATCAGCATTGGAGAAAGATATGTTTTTAAACTCTGCAAGTAATCCTTATGTGCAAAGATGGAGAAGCAAACAGATTGGAAATAAAGCAGATTTTTTAAAAAAAAATTTCAACACTTAGAACATGAATGCAGGCTCCACCACCTCTACCACACAGGATGCCAAAAGGAAGGAAGAGTTTTTTCCAGAATGTATAGAAAGAAAGCAATTGCACTAAGAGATTGTAACCTGGTAAGTAGTGGAATTTCTTCTTTTTATATAATCTCCACCTCACACAGCAGTGGTATTTTAGAATGTAATATATGAAGTTAGATATGCAGAAAATAAATATTACCTTGATTGTGTCTGAGGCTTCCTTCAAGACAATATCATACGGGTAGTGGGAAAAAATATTTAATGTAAGTTCAAGTTTAGCCTGACTCAATAATCAAAGTACTGCCTTTCTTTAAAATTTTTTCAGTTTCACAAATTTATTTCCTCATCCTCTGCTTCTATTCCCAAAATACTAATCAAGCATGATGTGTTGTGTGGCCTGTGAGTCTTCATGGCATGAGACAATGTCACATGGGTCCTTGAGGGTGCATGGACAGCATTGTCTGGTCTTTAATAGGAGGGCACCCCATACCTCTTCATTGGGTACAGTGCTTGCTCTTCAGCTGGTGAGTCCCCTGGTGGAGTGAGTATTGGTCAGATGCTTCATCTAATTTATATATTTTCCCCATATTTTCTTTCTTCATACTCTTTAGTATCTACCACATCATGCACCCAACCTGTTTCATAAACCATACCTCCTGCTATCCCGTGGGTCAGGTTCCACTCACCCTGCCACATACTTTAGATGATGCCAATTCTCTCTTTATTTCCTTCCTGGAAAATATGATAATTTAATATTAGAATGATGTCTTGAGTTGAAATAAAGTAAAATGGCATTCAAATGTACTTGGTTCTTGAAGGTCTGTAACTTCAGAACATTGTTACAAACAACCCTCACACATCACACATTTTTCCTAGCTTTCCTCCTTAAAAATTCCATTATCTCTCTTCTTGTGCTAGTTAGAGTATATTGCATTGTATAAGAAAAGAGGTAAAAAGGGTTTTCTTCGGGTTTTGTTTTTGTTCTGTATTCCTCATCTTAGTTCAAGGGCCAAAGTACCCCATCCAGAAGAATACCAGTGACAAGTTTGCCTGCTTTGAAACCCAGTCGATCCCATGGGGAGTTGAAGCTGAAGTGAAATAAACAAAGTTAGAAATGCAGAAGCTGCTATGTTGCCAGCCCATTTTAATATTTAAAGTTCTCTCTTTATAAATGGGGGGATTTGAACACTGTTTTCTAAAAATAGTATTTTACCGAGAAGTGAAATTTGTAAAATTGGATGCTAAAATCAAATGATTATTAGATTTTGTAAGGCCATAGTTTTAAAATGCTAAACAGCAGGGCAAAAATAATACATTCCCATAGTTGCTTATCTGTATAATTTCAAATGGCAGTTTTCAAAAATTATCATACTGATCAGTTTTTCAGTAAACAACACTTTTGACATGGATGCACTTGGTCAGTGTGTGTGTATGTGTGTCTTCTGGGGAGTGGGGTTCTAGAGAATAGGGGAGATTCTGTCTGAAGAAATGGAAGCTAGACTGCAAGATAACTCAATGAATCAACTTCATGGTACAAATGAAAACTATGTATTTACTTGTTTGCAAGATGCAGACTCAAGCTATAAGAATTAGACTATACAAAATAGAACACCAATGACCAAGAACAATTCAATTCAACCAAAGATGTATTTTTCCTATTCCCCTCACAACCTCTTATATGTAATTTTGTATAACAATGAGGGTCTCCTTCCATTTCCATGCAATTTCTCTTTTCTCTCCCTTTCCCTCCCACCTCATTACTCTGTTTAATGTTAATCTTTTCCTCCTGCTCTTCCTCCCTGCTCTGTTCTTAGCTGCTCTCATTATATCAAAGAAGACATTTGGCATTTGTTTTTTAAGGATTGGCTAGCTTCACTTAGCATAATCTGCTCTAATGCCATCCATTTCCCTGCAAATTCCATGATTTTGTCATTTCTTAGTGCTGCGTTGTACTCCATTGTGTATAAATGCCACGGTTTTTTTTATCCATTCATCTATTGAGGGGCATCGGGGTTGGTTCCACAGTCTAGCTATTGTGAATTGTGCTGCTATGAACATTGATGTGGCAGTATCCCTGTAGTACGCTCTTTTAAGGTCTTCAGGGAATAGTCCAAGAAGGGCAATAGCTGGGTCAAATGGTGGTTCCATTCCCAACTTTCCCAGGAATCTCCATACTGCTTTCCATATTGGCCGCATCAATTTGCAGTCCCACCAGCAATGTACAAGAGTACCCTTTTCCACACATCCTCGCCAGCACTTGTTGTTGTTTGACTTCATAATGGCTGCCAATCTTACTGGAATCAGATGGTATCTTAGGGTGGTTTTAATTTGCATTTCTCTGACTGCTAGAGATGGTGAGCATTTTTTCATGTACTTGTTGATTGATTGTATGTCCTCCTCTGAGAAGTGTCTGTTCAGGTCTTTGGCCCATTTGTTGATTGGGTTATTTGTTTTCTTATTGTTTAATTTTTTGAGTTCTTTGTGAGGGGAATGGGAAAAAATAAGGAGAGAAATGAATTACTTTGTGAGGGGAATGCGAAAAAATAAGGAGAGAAATGAATTACAGTAGATGGGGTAGAGAGAGAAGATGGGAGGGGAGGGGGGATAGTAGAGGATAGGAAAGGTAGCAGAATACAACAGTTACTATTATGGCATTATGTAAAAATGTGGATGTGTAACCAATGCGATTCTGCAATCTTTGTAATGTTTTGAATAACCAATAAAAAAAACACAAAGATGTATTTTTAAACATCTCTCCCTTTCATCCTAAACATGAGTCTAAAATCCATTTACCCAAACAGCATAAGTAGCTAATGTCTTTCATTAGATATGTTCTATCAATCTTTGCATGTGTGTGTGTGTATGTGTGTGTGTGTGTGTGTGTGTGTGTGTGTATGTGGTCTATGCCTTGATTTCTTCAGCTGTAATTTATAAATTCAGAGAAAATTCTTTCTCCCCTCTCTCACTAGACCATGAGCAGAACTATTGATAAGGAAAACACATTATTTGACCTTTGAATTTTCAGATAAAAATAATTACAAAAATCACTTTAGATTCAAATGTACTTGGTACTTGGAATGCTCTAAATTTGTGTGTGTGAAAACACATGTACATTATGTGTATAGGTATAGATAGATAGATAGATAGATAGATAGATAGATAAACAGATTTTTTATATCTCTAATTCTATATATTTCATGGCCTGATTTTGTGAACCTCTCAAAATAGTTACTCCATGCCATGAACTTGCTTAACATCTAGTTTATTTGTAGCTATGTGCTAAAACTATTTTTAAGCAACAGAGGAAAAGGTGTAGGTCCATGGTAGAGTACATGCTTAGCATGTGCAGGGCCCTGAGTCTTATCCCCAGCACTAAGGAAAAAAAAATACATAACTGGCCATGAAAAGCTTATAAAGAAAGTTACCATCCTTCTCTGTTTATCACTGACAGTGACTCAAATGAAAAATAAATTGTGTTCATTGTGAGACTCTGCCCTTTAATATATCCAGCCCCACTCTAGCTACCTTTTATCAGAATCCATTCCTAAGGAAAAGACTGAGGAAAAAGAAGAAAAAATAATGACCAGATGTACTACCTCCAAACAGTCTGTGTGAAGTTCCACAGGCTTGCTATTGTTTGCCCTGATCACTGAAAAAAGGCTCAGAGCAATGGCATCTATCTTCCACCAAAAAAACAGACTTAGGCTTAACATTATGATGAGTAATTTGGTCATCATATTAGGAACGCAGAGGAAGTCCTGCGTCAGAGGATGTGTGGCTTCTGTCTGCAGAGATTAAGCACTGGCTCAACAGTCACTGACAGAATGAATTTGTATGGGTCAGATGTTTCCACAACACTGGAGGGGATATGAATACAAGGCCCTGAGGTCCTTCCAGCTACCATTTCCCACTATTTTTATGATCTCATTAATTCTATCAATTCCCTTATGAGGCTTTTATGAGGTATTATTAAATCTATTTTACCGGAGGAAAAAAACCTAGGAAAGGTGAAGTTAAATTGTGTGTTTGAGGTCATGTGAGTCATCGGCAAGACCTGGAATGAGCCACCTATGCACTTTTCAGACTCATTTTTGTGTCTGTGGCCTCTCTGATAACAGAAGTTGCAGGATGTTTGGACTTTAGACCCAGATTTTTCCAAACAGATTTAAAAAAAAAATACTAATGTATTAGAAATTAGTCATAAATAAGTAAGCATCATGCATGGCTCCCTAAACCAATTAATATGTCAGGTTAGCACCACATAAAAATAAATAAAATAAATACAGATATTGTGTCCATCTTAAAAAATAATTTACTATTAGACAAATAATTTGAAATGTTTTTAAAAAGCAACAAGATAATTTAATCTCTGCAATTAGGCAGATATTTCAGTAAATTCTTGATGTGCCTTGAAGTTGCCTATGAGAAGAAATTACCACCATTTCACAGCCCATTGTTTGTGTGAGCAGAAGACAATGCTGAGCAACTCCAAAGATTCCAAGGCCTAGAACTGGGAGGGCATTAGTTGGTAAACAATCCAGGAAAGTAAGAGTAATCTCAGGATCTGCAGAGGTAGAAAGTGCAAATTCTTTGAACTGGAGGTTCCAGAAGGTGGCAAAAGTCTTCCTCAGGTTTTAAATGAATTTTTTCTACTACAATTAGAGCCTGTTTGTTTTAATTCTATGGAATAGAATAATGAAGGAATATATAATTTCATATGTAATTCCCTCAAATTTCTCCCAATATAATTAATGCAAAATTCTTTTCACTATCTACATTAAAAATATTTCACAATTGTTTGTTTATTTTAATGATGAAAATACGATGTATACAGAAAATCTGAAGCATATAGTCTATGACATAACTGGATTTCCAGTTTGCCTGTGTGGTTTTCTAGGCCTGAATGGGTATCACCTAAAGAACAGATTTCAAGAACACCTGAAGGACCTTCATATCAAAATATATATTTTTACTCTATTCTCTTACAGTGCCCAAAATGACCTTGTGATTTCTTTGGATAAGGCATAAAAGTACTTTGTTAAAATGAAAATACTACCTAGAATGAATTAATAGCTAAGCTATTACTAGAAATTATTATCTATTATCTTGATAATTATCCACTTAAAAGGTAACTATATGATTTAGAGATCTATTACAAGATTTAATTAATTAAAGTACATTCTGGATTTCAAAAATATGCAACACTGAAGAGGTATATATTTATGCTTCCCATAAGGATGTTCCTGTCAATAACAGCCTATTCAATCCTGTTCCTATATGATTATAAGGGGGCTAAAAATCCCTATTGACTGTTGTCATCATAACCATTATAATTTGTAACACCGTGCATAACTCAAGGCTTATGGTGATGCTCGTTAGACAAACCTACTGCACTGTCAGAACTGGGAGGGCATTAGGTTGGTAAACAACAGTGTATGACAGTGTATCAAAGTATGGCTCATACAGTCAGGTCCACTGCATAATCCTTGATAAAAGCAACTGTGCTTCTGGTTTATGTATTAATTTTAATATACTTTTTAATCATTATTTTAGGATGTACTGATTCTTTTTACATCAAACATTTTTCTGCTAAAGGGCATGCCATGTAATGTAAGCAACAGATTTCTATACCTTGTGTTTACTCCATGTCTTTGATTATATCAAGTCACATGAAGTAATTGATCTCTGGCATCTTGATTTAGGTAAGCACACTTGATGATGTTTGTAAAATGGCAAAATCACCTAAGAATGCATTTCTCAGAATGCATGTCCATTATTAAGCTACACATGATTATATTTGGAAGAAAGTCAGAGAGGACTCAATATATTCACCTGTCAATTTCTAGGAGGCTTGAATTGAATGTCAATGTGTGTTTTATGACTATACCCAAATGGGAAGTAAAGACCAATGAACCAGTGAAAGAGAAATAGAAAAAAATGTTTTCCAGACTTTGTAATTTTGCCAAGAATTGCCTAATTTTATATATCTGTAACTGAAAGTGTAAATTATTGTACACAGTGAAAAGGGAACACATTCTCTATGCGTTTTTACATTTTGGTTCCAATGTTTTTAGAATTGTGCAGATAAAGGAAAAGGAAACCAATTCCTTGTCCTTTTGTTTCTTGTCCCCTATCTCCTTATCCCATTTTCTATCCCAATAACTTTCTTTTGCCATCCACTTCAAGTCCACAATACCCCGCTGAGCACAAACACTTTTTATATAACTTCACCTTATTTGGCCCACATTTTAGTCTAGGAGAGATTGAAATTTCTTTTAAGAAAAATGGAGCAATGCTATGGGCATCTACCTATTTTAAAACCTAAATCCCAACTTCCTAAACTGAAGGAAGGGGAACATACATTCCAAAAAATCCCATCACATAGTACAAACTCTTAAACTCCTCTTAAGCTTTGTCTCTTATCTCCCTATATTTTTTGTTCCTTATTGAAAACCCTAAATAGCTAAAGAGAATAGAATTTTTCTAAAACATTTTGGACAGTGAAGCCAGTATTTTCAAAGATAACAGGTAAGAACATTTCCAGCCGGACATTTTGGTTCATGCCTGTAATCCCATCGACATGAGAAATTGAGGCAGGATTGTAAATTCAAGGCCTGCTTCAGCAATTTAGTGAGACCCTCTCAAATTTAAAAATAAAAGGACTGCCAATGTAGCTTAGAAATAATGTGCTCCTGGGTTCAATCCCCAGTACCAAAACTTTTCAAAAATAAACATTTCCAGGCTAATACAGTGAACTCCTTCTTCTCCTCTTCCAGCCAGCTGAGACAATCAGGTTCAGAAATCTAAGCCTAGACACATGCTTGACTCACTGATCTATCACCATGTATAGGGCAGGGTGACTCATTAACTTGCTTTCAATGCTGGCAATGATGCATGGGGAGGAGAAAGCTGTCAGACTGAGACTTTTAAGTTCCTTACTCTTTGACTAAAGTTGACCTTGGACATTTCATTAATTACTCCCCAAACTAGCATGTGAAGCAATGATCAGATATAATCAGAAGTGAAAACCAAATACAATGTGTTCTACAATACGAATACTGTCAATGTTAATGCTATCCTTAATGGGCTAATCTCAGTGAGTGCTTGGGCTGATTTTCTACTGGTTTCTTTTCATTATTTACATTTTATCAAGTATTGCACCTGCCTGCTCATGAGTAATCTCTCACATGGAAGATTTAACCATTAGTAGCAGCCATGACTAAAATAGTTACAGCATGTAAAATACTTGATAACTCAATTAATGGGCAATAAAGGAAAGCATAAGTAAAATAAATAAATCATATTGCATAAAAGGATGAACTTTTAAATGGCTGTTTTTCATTAGTTTCCTTTCTCATGAGGGCTCATCATAAATTCCAACATCATAAATTCCAACTGGAGAAACAAAGAATGCTCCAGAGATGTTCACCAACTTAGTGGATGCCTAATGAGGAGGAAAAATTATTAAAGGCACTATTATTGGTTTCCCTATCTCTCTCTAGATGTTCAGTAACAAGAGCTTGAGTTTAAGAAACTCCATTCTTCCATTCTACAAAGGCTTCAAGTCATTTTTTGACACTCCCTCTCTCTTGAGCCAGATGAATTCCATTAGGAGATTCTCTTGCCCCCAACTCCAGATTTGATCTGTAATATGGCCATGTTTCACCTTTCAACCACCACCACTCTGATCCACGATATGATCCTCTTTCACCTGGCATATAGAATGGCTTCTTTACTTACCTTCTCATTTTTTACCACTACACCATGTGATCCAGTTAACTAACAGGTGTTATGGTTTAGATACTAGGTGTTCATCAAAAACACTTTTGATAATGCAGAAATATTCAAAGGCAAAATGATTACATTATGAGATTTTTAAACTATTCAGTTCATCCTAGTTGAATGACCTAACTGGGTGGTAACTGTAAGCAGGTGGGGCATGGCTGAGGTAAATGAAAGCATACTCTGGAAGAGTTCATCTTCCCTGCAGTACTTTACCCTTCTCTCTCTGCTTCCTGGCCACCATGTACTAATGTGCTAAGTAGTTTCCTCTGTCACATGCTTCAGCCATACTTCTCTGCCTCACCTCAAATCCAGAGAAAGGGAATTGGTCAACCATGGACTGAACTTCTAAAACCATGATCCAAATAAACTTCTCCTTCTCTAAGTTTCTTTCATCAGGTATTTTGATCCCAAAACAAAGTTCAGTAACCCAGAAATTGGTACCAGAACTGGAGTGGTGATTGTTGATTAAACTGACCATGTGATTCGGAAGTCTTTGAAACTGGTTTGTGAGAGAAGTTTGGAAAAGCTTAGATAAGCAGGCTAGAGAAACTTTAGAATAATATTAGTTGCGCTTAATGGGCCATTCTGGTGGGAAAATGCTGATAGAAATATGGATAGTAAAAACTGTACTCACGAGGTTTCACAGGGAAATGAGGAATCTTTGGGCAACTGGGCTACAGGTCATTCATGTTACATTTTGGCAAAGAATTTTCTCTATTTTGCCCATTCCCCTGAGACTCTGTGAAGCCAAATTTAAAGACAATGGACTAATTAATATGTTGTAGTAAATTTCATAGCAGCACAATACTTAGGTGGTGGCATGGATATTGTTATTAGATTTTTGCCAGATTTACTATGAGAATCAGGAGCAGAAAGTAGAGCACAAGGATTTTTAATCTTGAAGATTGGCCATGAAAGTTCATGTAAAACTTCCTTGGGATCAAGGAAGCTGTGGTTGTTGAAGAGATTATATACAATATAAAGATACCAAGTACTTTGCACAGAGACAATGGGGAAGATGCCTTGAGGGCATCTCAGGCTACACCCATCACAACTTCAGGGGTGCACAAGTAAAACTTTCTTTGAGAAGATTTGGAGGGAGGAACACCCCACCCACATGGGTGTTGAAGTTGTTGCACCATGCTCAGATACTTGGAAGTTACCACAGCCAAGGTTTCAGGGATCCCAACTACTGCTCAAGCTGGTGGAAGACCCTCTATTGTATATTGTATATTGAACTCATGTGAGGCTGGTTCTGCAGGAATGATACTATCTTTGGGGTTTTCATAGAAAACCATTCTCACCAAGATTTCAAAGAAAGGCCAGGGAGATCAAGTAAAGTGTAATAAAGGGTGAAATCCCCATTAGCTGCCCTTGAAAGACCAATGCATAAGACTGTGAAGACAAAGGCAAAGCTGGAATGGAGAGGCCAGTAATTGAGGGAGGTAAGTAACATGGATGGTTGTCAAGGAAGACAGCTGACAGCAGAGGATGCCAGGCTAAGAGAAGATATCAGTGCTGAAAAGAGCAAGCCCAAAGGGTCATCAATATACATGCCTTTTGTAGATCACATCCTGCTGCCACATGCCCCAGATGCTGGTCATGGAGTTATAGAGTTTGTTTGTCCAGCTAGGTTTTGGTCTTGTTTTGGTCTTATCCTTTCTTTCTATGCCTCTATTCCTCCCTTTTGGAATTGAAATGTTTACTCTGTGCCATTGTATATTGAACAGATGTAAGAACATATGTAACTTGCTTTTGATAATTATGGGAACTCACAGCCAATAGTTTAGCTTGAGCCTCAGGTGAGACTTTGGACTTGAACTTTGGATCAATACTGGAACTGCCAAGACAATGGAGACTCTTGGAGATGGACTAAATGTATTTTGCATTGTGAGATGAGAATGATTTTCAGAGGCCAGGGGTAGAATGTCATGGTTTGGATATGCAATGTCCACCCCAAATTCCTGTATTAATGAAGGAATATTCAGAAGTAACATGATTAGATTATAAGACTTGTAACCTAACCAATTCATTCTCACTGGGTGGTAACTCTAGGCAGATGGGATATGACTAAAGGGGTAGATAACTAGGGGCATGTCCTAGAAGGGTTCACCTTCCAGTAAGGCAAGTGGAGCAGAGTCTTCCACCACACCCTTCTGCCACAACGTTCTGTCTCACCTTGGACCCAGAGCAATGAAGTCAGCTGATCATGGAGTGAACCTCTGAAACCATAAGCCAAAAGGAACTTTTCCTCTTCTAAGTTGATCTTGTCAAGTATTTTGGTCACAGTGACAAAAAGATGACTAACACAACAAGTAAATTAGAACATCCTATTCCTCTGTTTCAAATGTTTCAATGGATTTTCATATCTTCTAGAGGACTAGCATAAGTCTTTTCAATCGTCCACAAAGCTCTTCGCCATCAAGTTCTCCCATACTCATCACATTCCACTTAACTTTCTTTTTAGTAATCTCCCCTCTGCTCCGTCTATCCCAGTCGCACTGGCCTCCCTGCTGCCCCTTGAAGTCACTGGACACAAATCTAACACAGAATGTTTTTGTTTTGTTTTTTTTCTGGAAGTTTCCTTTGCCCAAAATACTCTCCCGCAATAAGATAAACACAAGGGGGTCACTCTTGTACTTACTGCAAGTCGTTGTTTAAATTTAAATATTCCCCATAGAATACACTGACCACCTTATTTCAATTTCAGTTATTCCCTTATAAGCATTCCTTATTCCCTTTATTCTCCTTTACTTTTTTTTCTCACCACTGGTTAATATATTATTTTCTTAATTATTATATTTATTGGTTATTTTCTCTCTTACTACTTCAAAGGCTCCCCAGAATAGACTTTCTTTTTAATCCAGATACTATATTTCCCACAAGACTTCTGGGATTTTAACAGGGATCAAATTGAACCTATAGATTAATGTGGGGGGAACTTGGAAGGAATTATCGTTATGACAATATCAAGTCTTACAACTCCAGATCAAGGACTGTCCCTGCATTTATTTAAAAGCCCTTTAATTTCTCTGAGAAAAGTCGTAGATATCATGAATTATGGTTTATCCTTATACCTACTTTTATATTATCATAGTAGAACCACCACTAGATCTTATCATTTAATGCATTAATAAATAAGAATACGTATGACTATATTGCAGTTCTTCAATACTTTAATAACTGTATCTTATTATAATTGATTACCTTTACAAAAATATTATTCTAGGAATGAGTCCAAAGACTTCACTAGATTATGCAAGTGATCCAGGGCATAAAGTATTTTAATTTTAATATCACCTGATTTAAAGAAATATTTGGAGCCAGTTCTTTTCTGGGACTCTAGAGAAAGCTAGTGTGTTGACAATAATGATTGTCAGCTAGGGTGTGAAGGAGAACATGTTTCTTTATTAGGACATGAATCTGATGTTCATTTATTAACCAGATATTTATAAGACTCCTATACTATGTCAGGAAATGAACTGGACACTGGGGCTACACAACATAGATCTGTCCTCAGGTGAACAAAATGAATGAACAAAACACAGAACTGTTCTCAGGAAACTTATGATAGTGAAAAGATGTGTGCCTGTCCATATGAAACTTCTAATACAGATTCCTTTATTATGATATTTACTGTATTCTTAATTCCAATGCAGGTCCAGCATGGCATGATATTTGGGACTCATGTCCTCAAATGAACATTCAGTGAATTCATGAAGATAGATCTGCCATGGTCAGCTCCTTTGGAAAGTCAGTCATTCCGCTATAAGCAGATTACTATAGATTTTCAAGGACAAGAGGGTTTTCAAAGAAAGTATAGTGCCTGAAGCCCTTTGAAGTTTAACTACCAAAGTCAATATTCCAATAATCTTTTTGTTACAACACACTGTCTTGCGTTTACTGGGTAAGTTTGCAAAGAGAAAGTATTGCTATAGTCTTTAGATCTCCAGTTTTTAAAACTGGAAGAAGATGATAGTAATGCGGCATTTGAATAGATAAATAAATAAATTAGAAAACAAATAAACACAAGCATATTTAACTGAGATCTTTGCACTGTTGACCTCAGAGCATAAGAATCTGGAACAAACATTGAAACCAGTACAGCTACTTAAGTAACAGGAAAGTAGCTATACACTCCCCAGCAAGGAAACCTTCGTTTAGATCACTTATGCTCACAGTTCTAAAACTGGGGAAAACAATTAAGGTGATTTCATGGTGTCAATCACAGTAGATTTGTTTTATTTTTCAGGGGAACCTGCTAGGAGAGCTGTGAGCAATAGGTAGGTACAGAGCATGCCATTAACATTCTTTGTTAGAAATAAGCTTCCAGGGGTTTTCAAGATGACATAATAGAAGAGGTCACTTTCCTGCTGCTCTGTGGTGAAAAATAAATAAATAAATAAAGCAGACAGGCAGCTTCTCAACAAAGTGGATGAACAAAAAAAGCGGGAGGGTACTTTAATGGAATTTAAAACTGGACATTCAAAGCAGATTGGGCACTCAGGAGGTTGGATACAATAAAATAAGAAAGAAATCCCCAGAGATATAGCCACTGCCATGGCCAGGCAGAAGCACCAACCAGAGGGATCCCTCCACAAGCAAAATAGAGGGATAAGGGAATCAAAGGAACCTACATTTTTAGGAGACCTCAGGCATGTCTGGGTATTGAGGGTTTGGAGATCAAGGACATTGCCCATCTAAACTGAAAGGCCCTGCACAATATCCTTGTGTAGAAAAGAAGCTGCCATTTCTTCAGGTGGCATATGAAGGAAAAGGGAAGAAACCATCTTGCAGCCTCTGTATGGGCGCCATTAGCTGAGGGAGCAGATTCCTGGCAAACCCAAGTTTGGCCCAAAATAGAGGCCCAGTAAACACACATTGCACCACCTAGAATGTACTTAAGTGACCAAGAGAAAACCAAATATGGTGAGAGGTTTCCGTAGGGGATAACTATTGCAGGAAACCCACCCACTCAGCTCTATCCTCCCCACCCCCCGCACATACACACTCCAATCTGACTGCTAACTGGACAGGCTGAGAGAAATGTGTCTGGCCAGGAATTCAGAAGGGCTAGAGCAAAAGAGATTGAGTTTGGAGACTGAACCCAAGCCCAGGAAACATGGGGGCCACGGTGATATAGGGGACTAAGAATTGGCTCCTCTACCCTACAAGTGGAACCCAGGTGAGATCCCTAGGGTACAGTCTTTCAGCATAGACAGCAAATGCTGGGCCCTGGAAGTACACAAATTTAAAATCTCTAGACCAATTGGCATGCAGCAAAGAGCCTAGATCCTACCTAAGCTTAAAAACTACCTTTAGGAACTCCATTTATGGAATTACCTCTCTCACTACAGCAACCCGGAGGTGGAGCATCACCCCCAGACAACCCTACCTAACAAAGCTAAGAAGAGAAGCTGAGAATCTTTTGAACTCCAACAGAAAAAAATATTTAACTTTTCACTAAGATTTTATTTTATTTTATATTTTCTATTTAATTGTGTCCTTAATGGACATTTACACATACTCATATTTGTTTTGTTCTTCATTCTAGCATTTTTGAAGCCAATTATTTTTCATGGATTAGTTTTTTTTGCAGATAGGGTGTTTGATTAGTATATTTTAGTTTTGTCTTGTATACTTTTATTTTTTTAAAAATATGTGTGTGATTTATTTATATTGTTTCTCCTACCTATCTGTTTCCCTTGATTCTCTTTTTCTCTTTTCTTCCACTAATAGCCAATCCCTATTGTTCTCTCTTTCACTCTGTCTTTAACTTTTTACTTCTATCATCTCTCCTCCTCCCTCATAATCATCACATTATATATCACTTCTGTTCTCCCTGTGACCACCATTTGAAATTGTGAAGCCTTTTGCAAACTTGCTTTTTTTAATTTCAGACAACAACTGATCATATCATTTCTGTTTATTGTGATAATTAACATTGCAGATGTCATAGTAGGAACTGTTTGATTTAATGCTGTGTATTGTTTGTATTGGTTGTTGTTATTATTTGCCTCCCCCTAAAGAGTGAGGTACTGGAAAACTTCAGGACACTAGAAGCCCACAGGGTAGAAACTCTATTTCCTCAGATACATACTGTTAGATAAGTAGAGACACAAACATCATAAAAACATAACTAGTATTGCTGTATGTATATACGTGACTGTATGACCAATGTGATTCTGCAACCTGTACACTCAGAAAAAATGAGAAATTATACCCCATTAGATTCAAATGTATGATATGTCAAGATCATTGTACTGTCATGTGTAAACTAATAAATAAATAAATAAATAAATAAATAAGCAAGGGAACAAATCACCCCAAACAAACTAAGATATTCCATTGACTTCTCAGTGGAAGAAATATCAGAGAAGGAGCATAGAATGTACATAGTTAAACTAATATGTGAAGTAAAGCCTGTTATAAGGAGTAAAATCAGAGAGAAAATTCAGGAAGTGAAAGAATACTCAAGTAAGAGACAGAGATACTGAAAAAAATAAAACAAGCAAAAATCCTCAAAATGAAGGAATCAATAAAAAAATTAAAAATTCAATTAAAAGTAATTGCCAAAAGACTAGATCACTTGGAAGACAGAGTTTCAGGCAATAAAGACAAAAATATATCATCTTGACAACAAACTTACTCTGAAGAAAAGATATTAAGAGTCCATCAACAGATCTTCCAAGAAATATGGGATAACCTGAGAAGACTAAATTTAAGATATATTGGGATAGATGAAGGCATAAAGATACAAAGAAAAGAAATTCACAAACTCGTCAATGAAATAATGTCTGAAAAATTTCCAAACCTAAAGAATGATATGGAAAATCAAGTATAGGAGGCTTACATGACCCCAAAAAGACCAAATTACAACAGACCCACACCAAGGCACATTATGATGAAAATACCTAACGTACCAAATAAAGATAGAATTTTAAAGGCTGCCAGAGATAGTTACACACTACGTAATATGGAAAGGGAAGCCAATCCAGATCTTAGCTGATCTGTACCCAGACCTCAAAATTAGGGGGTCTTAAAACAATACATACAAAGCTCAGAATGAAAATGGATGCCAGCCATGAATACTATTCCCATAAAAAGTAAGCTTCAGAATTGACGATGAAATAACAACTTTCCATGGTACACAAAAGTTAAAAGAATTCACAACTGGAAAGCCTGCACTATAAAACATATACAATAAGATGTTTCCTGAAGGAAAGATAAAAAGTGAACAATAAAAAACCAGCAAAGGGATGAGCTGAACTAAAGAACAGTGAATCAATTGAGAAACAAATTCAAATTGAAAACTAGAAATAAAAGAAAATTATAGGGAATCAAAAGCATATGTCAATAATAACATTGAATGTAAATGGCCTAAACTTATCAGTCAAAAGACAGACACTGGCAAACTGGATTAACAAACAAGAACCAACCATATGCCACCTCCAAGAGACTCACCTCTTAGACGAAGACATCCACAGGCTGAAGGTAAAAGCATGGGAAAAAACATATCACTCACATGGATCTCATAAATAAGCAGGGGCTTCTATAGTCCTATCAGATAAAGAGGACTTCAAGCCAAAGTTAATCAAAAGGGAAAAATAAGGTCATTTAATACTGGTTAAGGGAATTATACATCAACATGACATAACACTCAAAAATATTTATGACCCAAACAATGGATCACCTATGTATATCAAACAAACCTTTCTCGATTTCAAGAAGCAAATAGACCACAACATAATAATTCTGAGTGACTTTAACATACCTCTTTCACCACTGGATAGATCCTCCAAACAAAATACTAAATCAAGAAGCTATAGAACTAAAAAATACAATGAATAATTTATATTTTACAGATATATACAGAATATTTTATCCATCAATGACTAAGTAGACTTTCTTCTCAGCAGCACATGGATCCTTCTGTAAAACAGACCATATCTTAGGCCACAAACCAACTCTTAGCAAATACAAAAAAAAAAATAGAGATAATATACTTCATTCTATCAGATCATAATGGAATGAAATTAGAAATCAACAATTAAATAAAAAATAGAAGCTACTCTAACACCTGGAGACTAAATAATATGCTATTGAATGACAAATAGATAGCAGAAGAAATCAGGAATGAAATAAAAAAAATACTTAGAGGTAAACAAAAATACTGATACTACATATCAAAACCTCTTGGACACTATAAAAACTAAATGCTAAGTTCATTGCATTGAAGTCATTCATTAAAAGAATAAACAGTCAAATAACCTCACACTACAATTCAAAACCCTAGAAAAAGAAGTACAAAGAACCAAACACAGTAGATGGCAGGAATAATTAAAACCAGAGCTGAAATCAATGAAATTGAAACAAAAGAAACAAACTAAAAAAAAATCCACAAAATAAAAAGTTGGTTCTTAAAAACAATCAATAAAATTGATAAATCCTTGGCCAAGCTACAATTAGAAAGAGAGAAAACTGAAATTACTAAAATACATGATGAAAAAGGAAATATTGCAACGGACACTACTGAAATACAGAACCTATTTTGTAAAGTTATACTATAATAAAATAGAAAATCTTGAAGACATTAAGAAATTTCTAGAGACATATGACCTACTCAAATTGAACCAGGAGGACATAGAAAATTTAAAAAGATCAATTTCAAGCAATGAAATTGAAGACACCATCAAAAGCCTACCAATAAAGAAAAACCCAGGACCAGATGGATTCTTAGCTGAAGAATTAACACCAATCCTCCTCAAATAATTCCAGGAACTATAAAAGGAGGGAACCTTTCAAAACTTATCCTATGAAGCTAGTATCACCCTGATACCAAAACCAGACAAAGACACAACAAGGAAAGAAAATTTCATCCCCAAATCCCTGATGAACATAGATGCAAAAAATCTGAGTAAAATACTGGCAAATTGCGTACAAAAACATATTTAAAACATAGTCCACCATGATCAAGTGGGGTTCATCCTGGGGATACAAGGTTGGTTTAACATATGGAAATCAATAAACATAATCATCATATTAGTAGACTTAAAGATAAGAATCACATGATCATCTCAATAGATACAGAAAAAAATTGGTAAATTTCAGCATCCATTCATGTACAAAACACTAGAAAAACTAGGGACAGTAGGAACATACCTCAACATTGGAAAAGCTGTATATGCTAAACCAAGGCCAATATAATTCCAAATGGAGAAAAATTGAAAACATTCCCTCTAAATACTGGAACAAGACAGGGATGCCTTTTTTTTTAAGAGAGAGAGAGAGAGAGAGAACTTTTTAGTATTTATTTTTCAGTTTTTAGTGGACACAACATCTTCATTTTATTTTTATGTGGTGCTGAGGATCAAACCCAGAGCCCCGCACATGCCAGGTGAGTGCGTTACTGCTTGAGCCACATCCCCAGCCCAAGGGATGCCCTTTTTTGCCACTTCTATTCAAGATAATCATGAAAACTCTAGCCAGAGCAATTAAATAGAAGAAAGAAATTAAAGGGATATGAATAGGAAAAGAAGAACTCAAACCATCCCTGTTTGCTGATGCATGATTCTATATTTATAAAACCCAAAAAACTCCACTAGAAAACTTCTAGAACTCAAATTAATTCAGCAAAGTAGCAGGGTATAAAATTAACACCCATAAATCAATTGCATTCCTATACATCAGTGATGAATCCACTGAAAGAGAAACTATTCATTCACAATAGACTCAAAATAAAATATTTTGGGATCAATGTAACAAAAGAGGTGAAATACCTCTACAATGAAAACTAAAGAACACCAAAGAAAGAAATTGAAGATCTTAGAAGACAGAAAGATCTTCCATGTTCTTGGATAAGCAGGATTAATATTATCAAAATGGCCATACTACCAAAAGCATTATAGAGTGCAATTCCTATTAAGGTTCCAATGACATTCTTCATAGAAATAGAAAATGACATTCTTCATAGAAATAGAAAAGACAGCAATGAAATTCATTTTGAAAAATAAGAGGCCCAGAATATCCAAAGCAATCCTCAGTGAGAAAAGTAAGCAAGAGACATTATAGTACCAGACCTTAAATTATACTACAGAGCAATAGTAACAAAAACGGCATGTTATTGTCACCAAAACAGATAGAAAACCAATGGAACAGAATAAAAGACAAAGAGACAAACCCACATGCAGTTATCTCATACTAGACAAAGGCCATAAACATACATTGGAGAAAAGATAGCCTTTTCAACAAATAGTGCTAGGAAAACTGCAAATCCATATGCAATAAAATGAAATTAGACCCCAATCTCTCACTCTGCACAAAACTCAACTCTAAGTGGATCAAGGACCCAGGCTTTACACCAGAGACCCTGTGCCTAACAGAAGTAAACATGGCCCAAATCTCCATCGTTTCAGCTTAGGAACTAAATTTCTCAACAAAACTCCAAAAGTGCAAGAAGTAAAATCAAGAATCAATAAATGGAAAACTGTATCAAACTAAAAATCTTCTTCACAACAAATGAAACAATCAATTGTACCAAACTAAAAATCTTCTTCACAACAAGTGAAACAATCAAGAACATGAAGAGAGAGTCTATAGAATAATAGAAAATCTTTGCCACCTGCACCTCAGATACAGCATTAATCTCCAGGATATAATGAGCAAAGAAAGTGAACAGACACTTCACAGAAGAATAAATACAAATGATCAACAAATATGTGAAAAAATATTTAACATCACTAGCAACTAAAGAAATTCAAATTAAAACTATACTAAGATTTCATATCAGACCCATCAGAATGACAATTATCAAAAATACAGGTAACAATAAATGTTATCAAGAATATGGGGAAAAGGTACACTCATACATTGCTGGTGGGACTGCAAATTGGTGTAACCATTCTGAAAAGCATTATGGAGATTCCTTAGAAAACTTGGAATGGAGCCACCATTTGACCCAGTAATCCCACTACTAGTTTTATACTCAAAGGACTTAAAATAACGCAGCCACATCAATGTTCATAGCAGCTCAAATCACAATAGCTAAGCTATAGAAGCAATCTAGGTGCCCTTCAATAGATGAATTGATAAAGAAAGTTTGTATGTATACACAATGAATTATTACTCAGCCATAAAGAAGAATGAAATTATGGCATTTTCTGGTAAATGAATGGAACTGGAGGCTATAGTGCTAAGTGGAATAAGCCAAACCCAAAAAAACAAAGGCTGAATGTTCTCTCTGATATGCATATGCAAATTCACAATAGGCAGGGGGTAGTGAGAAGTGGAGGTTCACTACAGGAAGGAGTGGAGAAATGGTGGTGGAATGGGAATGGGAAAGACAGTAAAATGAATCCAGCATAACTTTCTCGTGCTCATCTATGAATACATGACCAGTGTAATTCCACAACATGTACAACAACAAGAATGGGGAGTTATACTCCATGTGTGTATGATATGTCAAAATACATTATACTATCATATGAAACTAAAAAAAAACAAATTTTAAAAAGAGGAAAAAATAGTAAGCAAGATTCCTGTTACTCTGAAATATACAGGGATGCCTGAAAATTTCTTTTCAATAATTTTGTAAGTTTAATAAGAAGGGGCCTATCTTCTGGGTGTGGAATTTTTTTCTGTGTATTATTTTATATATATATATATATATATATATATATATATATATATATATATATATATAAAATATACATACACATATGTATATAATTTTACTTCTCTTTAAGCATTGTAGATTTTTGCAGTTTGCTACCTTAGAAATTGCTTAAATTGTCTAACAAATCAAATTTCTCAGTTTAAATTCTAATTTTTTTTTTTTTGGTGGTTTTGGGGGTTGAATCCAGGGCCTTGTGCATGAGAGGCAAGCACTCTACCACCTGAACTATATCCCCGGTCTAAATTCTAATTTTAAACATGTATTTTTCATACCTGTTTTTCTCATACATTTCTTAAGCAATATTCAGTACGATGTGTGTTTTATGTGTGTGCATGTGTTTTTATGTGTTTTAAATGGCTAAGGTCCTAGGATTATCTAAAAAGCATAGGTAGATTAGATACTACATCTTAAAAGATCATTTCTCATTATTTATTGGAACTATAACGTGTGGGCAGGAAAACTGGACTTTAAAAAAATCTACTGCAGTATCATTTGGTAACTTTGATTTTGAGTAGCTATAAGCCATACACAAATGAGACATATATTGAATGGAACACATTAAATGGAAAATGTAAGTACAGCCTATGGCACACCTATGATGAAGAGGACTGAAATTTTTCATTCTAACCTTTTGTGTCCAGGGACTATTAAAGTATTTAAAAAGCTCTCATATGAAGAAAGAAGCTCCTTGTCCTTTCTAGCTAAAGATGATGACATTTCAAGAAATTTGGGGGAACAAAATGATTCAGCAAGTATCATCACTGTGGAAAAGTAAAAGCCATCCTCCCATAGGGATCTTAAGGATCAGTCAAATGTCCATTGATCCAAAAGGCTGAAAATAAAATGCTAGAATGAATAGTCCTTGCTGATACAGGGCACCTTAAATAACCATCAAAAACAGGTGCCTTTGGGATTGACTGTGGTCACTTTGAGGACAGGAGCTTCATCTGAGAAAAAAGGTTAAGTATTAGTAAGTTCCTCCCGCTGCAGAGAAGAGACTTAATCAAAGACTAAATGCCCTGGGTCCCTGGACTTCCTCTTCAGGACAGACCACCTTCAGGATCCATCACTACCACCAGCTCCTGTGGTCAGTGTCATTTGTTGCAGGGCAAACCTCTTCCAACAGACATGCACACTAGCACTGCTCTTGTTACTAACTAGACACCACTTGTCTACTTGTTCATTATCTCTTTTACGCTTCTCTCCTAGGACAACTATTATCTTTTGCTCCAGAGTAATTCAAGTTGTCTTTCCTTGCTGGACCCCCAAACCATTTGACAGTTCCATGTGAACAGCTCTTTCTGAAGTTTCTTATCCTCAACTCTGTGTTTCTGTTTCTCAATCTTTGCTTTCTCCCAAACCAATTTTAACTGACATTCCTTACTCTCATTTCCTTTAATAATACCTCAAATTGCAACACGCTATTGCAAATCTAATGGAATAACCTAGTTTCTCCTAGCATGATTATTTTCTCTTATTTTTACCTTTAAAAACTCACATTAAAATCAATTGGTTCTGAAAAATGATATTAATCTCTTTCTTCTAGAGCCAGTCACATTTTAATGCGACTTATTTCTTATTCTGGGTTTTAAATTTTAAAAATTGCCAAATATAGACTTCTCACCTTCATTGTCTTTAAAGCCCAATTAAATTACTATTATTGTTCTCCTATCTAAAGAGTATTACATTAAATCCATCTAGGATTAAGGCCAAGGTGTTCGCCAGGCTGCACTGCATGTGTCCTTAGAAGCTCAAAATGTACTTAGGGTTTTGAAAACTAGTCATACTTTAAATATTCTTAAAGTGTGGTATACTTAAAAGAATCTCATCAAAACCTTTTTATAATTTGAATTTCATCACTTAATTATCTTTCTTGTGAATTCTAATCTTCATATATTATGTTGTCATATAGCAAGGCCCACCTTTATTTGATCTGCAAACCCTCGGGGGAGCATTTTGGAGAATGGAAGAGAAAGGCATACCTTCCCACATCAGCTCTGCTGTGCTCTACTCTGCAGACCACAGATTCTCAGATGAGTTGGCCTCAGCATTCCCTCACATTCTTAAAATTTTGGAAGATTCCAAAGAGTTTTTTCCCATGTTAGTATCAACTATCAATATTGCCCATATTAGAAATTAAAAATCAGAGATTATAAGAATATTTATTTATTAAGTGTTTAAAATAAAAAGAAACCCATCATTTTTAATATAATCATATATTTTAATGAATTGACTAATATTTTTAAAATAAAAAACAATGGGAAGATAAGACATTGTTCTGCATTTTTGCAAATTTCATTAATGTCTGGTAACAAAAATGAAACTGCAATCTCCTATGTGCTTCTGCACCCAGTGTGTTGTGACATACCACTTTGTGTTGCTTTTGCAAAATTCAGTTGCACATTCCTGAGAGAATAGAAGTGGAAATGACAGGTAACATTACCAAAAAATAAATACCGTTGACTTCAAGAAGCTCCTGAAAGGGTCTTGAGAATCCCCTAAGGGTCCCCAGACCACACTCTGGGAACTGCTGTGATAATCATGTTATTTTTTTTAACTAGGCAGTACATGCAGAATAAAGTGAGGAACAGTATGCCTTACTGTACCTAACTGCAAAAGGGCAAGACTGTTAGGGATGGAACAAATCTGTTGGCAATTAACAGAAAGTAATCTTGCTGGGATTTTTTTCTTGGAATCAGTTACAAATAGTTACAAGTTTTATTTGGTACAAGGATATGCGGGTGATGTGGGATGGTAGATTATTGGATTACTCGTTTTATCATATTTATGAAACTATCCCACAGACAGTCAAGTTTTAAGAAGAAGAGGTCTATTTTGTCTCTTTAGTTTTGAAGTTCAAAGGGCCTCCATCTGGTGATGAACTTGTTGTCCCAGGACATCACGTGACAGGAGACACAAAGCTTACTTGTTTTCCCTTCCTGTTTTTCTAAAGCCACTAGTATTTAATCATGGGGGCTCCACCCTGGTGAGTTGATCTAATCCTAATCAACTCCCCAAGGCCCACTTCTGAACACCATAAACGTATCAAGAGTCCACCCTCTTAAAACCTCACAGTGAAGATCAAATTGCAGCACATGAACCCCTGGGGGACACAGTCACATCATCTGCACTCCATAGCAAGGACACTAATAAATGTAAGTCTGCTCTTTCTTCATTCTCTGCATTTCTGTGGGGAATAATCAGCACCTTTCCCAGAAAAGGCTATCCTGTTGGAAGGCGCCCATCTCACCACACCATCATTCATCCTCTTACAGATGGGTTTCTCATCTCTCAGCTCCCAGCATCACTCCGCTCCTCGATCCCCATCCTGTCAGGAGGAGATACTTGTTTTGCATAGTAAACACAAAAATCAGAAATGAGAAGCAGAAGCAAGCAAACAAACAAGCAAAACATTGACACAAAGGCCTTTTATAACTTTGCTTATGGAGAAGGAAACTCAAGGGTATCAAGTTTTACTAAATTTCCTTGTAACAAATTTCAACTTGATATGGTAATTTTCCCTCTTTAGTTGCTGCTTCAATTTTTTGCTATGGAAACAGAAAACATCTAAATAAACTTTCAATGGGAATCAGATGTTTTCCTGGAAGATGTTTCTTTTTCTTCTCCTTTGATCACTTTCTTTGTGGGCTTCTGGTTGCAGAGAGAACAATACTGCTGGAGAGGACCCCAATACTGTGATCAGTCCTGTTTTGACTAAGTGGGTAGAATTTCTTTTCATAGCTACTTACAAGCTATAAGAAATAAAGCGTATGTCTTATCAACTCCATTTGCTGGTCCAATTATAGTTTTTTTTTTTGTAATATTTAGAAATGATTTTCTCCTCTGACAAAATGATCACACAGAGAATTTTTTCCTCCCTATGGTCTTCCATAGAGTGAGGAGTAAGAGCTACTTTAAATTAATATATATATATATATATATATATATATATATATATATATATATATATATAATTTTCTATGTATAAGAGAGACAGACAAAAGGGAAAGAAACAATGTTTTTTTGTTGTCATGATTAAGAAATTATCAAAAAGATGCACAGTACCAACTTACTGAGGGCATGCCGTGGTTTGGGAGGAGAGAAGCCAATCTTGTTAAATAGCCTAATGTGAAGAGGTGTATTTGGAGACTTGGTGTTTTGGGGCAAGTTTTCAATCAGATCTGATTGGAAGTGTTTGCATGGCCAGGGCATTCTAAAGCATAAAATGGCGGTGGATGAACACCATTTTTGAAAGTCATGAAGTATTCTTTCCTCCTGAGTTTTTAGACTTCAGTCTCAATTGCACACACTGGAAAAATGTACCTCTCATTCTCTCTTCCTCTGCCTTCTATTCTTCCCTTCTCTTCCTACTGGCCATCAGTGAATGCTGTAGAGAAGCAAGGGTTATATCATAAACAACTTATCATCATCAGTTGTTTCATAGAATTTTTGAAGATGGACATAGAGTGTTTAAGAACCTAAGCTGGTTTTCAGTCAAATAAAAAATATTCAGGGCTGGGGATATAGCTCAGTTGGTAGAGTGCTTGCCTTGTATTCACAAAGCCCTGAATTCAATCCCCAGCAAAACTCACACACACACACACACAAAAAAAAAAAAAAAAAAAAAAAAAAAAAAATTCCATATATGTGTTTGGTGCTTGTGTTAACTAGACAAAGATCTGAATTACATTGTATCTGAATGCAAACAGCAAACAAACAAACAAATCTTTAAGTCTTTCTCCCTTAACCCTGAACATTTTTAATGTGACTGCAGTGTAGACATTATCATGTTGAAATGCTTCTCTTGGACAGAGTCATTTACATGGTGATAGTAACTTAAACTTTATCCTCCTTCATTCTACCCACCATGACATTTGGAGAGGTCCAAATATTCAAGCAGTTTCAACAAATGTCTTATGAAAATAAGACTTGGGAGGTGGGTAAGACATCAGCAGTTTCAAGTTATCAAAATAAAGTTTGAAAAGGGGAAGTAATATAGAAAAGGGAGAGCTTGTCTTCCAGAATTTTGTGTTTTCTCTTCACAATATTTGCATTGTGTTCAGAGGATTTTCAAAATAGAAACCAGAATATTTTGATTAATCACACAAAATATAAGAGATGGCAGAGTCTGCCAGAGGAAAACTGAATATATGAAACATTCAAAACGTGTGGCAAAAAAACCCAAATATTGATGTATCCTCAATATTCTCAGCACGTCTAGATTTTGAATGAACATTTTATTTTCTTGTCAGTGATTCAGAATTTCCACTGCTCCTGTTGAGCAACGAGGGAAAATCATGCCAACTGGGAGAAAGCTTTATTTTAAGGTTGGAGGCATGAAATAAGCACTAAGAAGACAATTGTACACCTGTTTTCAAGAGTAAAAAGGCATCTCAAATCTGCTTTGCTTTTGAAAATTTGGCCAAGGAGTGTATTTCAAAGGCCCAATAGCCCATAACATTATTCCCAGGGCTCTGTGCTCTCTGCCTAATTGGGCTTCTGCACATTTGCATAAGCATGATACTTCATGATTAATGCATAAGACCCAGCATGGAGCCCAGTATCAACTCATCTGGGGAGGCTTTTCCCCCACTGAAAACAATCATTGTGCCTAAAACATAATCCATCATATTTGTAGGTATGACTGCATTGTAGAATATCAGACTACATAAATGCCATGACAAAATCTTTACAGAATCACAAACGTCTTCTGGGTAAAAAAAGAAGTTTTATTGTAAGTGCTCACAGCACTGCTGCTTGGGGACCATTGCAGATGCCAGAAAATGTTTATTTACAAAATGAAAAGTCAAGGCCACAGATTGTTCCTATTTGGCCCAGGCACTGAATAAAAAAGGGGAGATTATTAAAATAACCACCTTATGATTATTTCTGGATTGCAAAATAAACAATAGCTCTCCCCACTGACAGCTTCAAACACCAAACAGCAGCAGCAATGACTTCTAGAATAAGGACTCCATAAATGCGAGGGAAGACTGAGCAAGAAAATGCTAAAAAGTGTTGAACATCAAGAAAAAAAATCAACTCTAGCTGAGATGGGCTGGCACACAATTAAGGAGTACAACTCTCCATGTGAATCCAGGTGTACCAGATAGTGTTGCTTGTACCTTCCCTGCTGGCTGGGCTGCTTAATTAGGCAGGAATCCATTCCCCACACTGGGAGAGGGGAACTTGGTGTTCACCAGCAGATCTTACCCACAAAACCCACAAAACATTTACCCACATTCCAAAGGTGACCTCTCAAATGAAGTGTTCATTCTTCCAGATATTTTATTGTATTGGAAGCCCACGAGTGTGTGTTTGTGTATACCTTGAAAAGTCTAAAAACCATATGCATAGTTTCTGTGACTTACTTTTCTGTTTCCACATAGTTTATGTTTCCCACAATAGCATATTTATATTTATCTTATTCTCTTCAATAATTTCATAATATGATGTCATATGAATTAGAAACATGCAAATATTCATCCTCTACTCACATTTTCTGTTGCTTGTTTTTTTGATAATTGTGAGCAACAGTACATTTTAGATTATTGGTACCTTGAGGGCACAGAGGCTTGGTCTTAGTCACCCACTGCTGTACCCATAGTGTTTAACACAGTGAGTGACGTACTAAGTCTTCTATAAATATTTGTTAAATGCATAAAGCCTTCAGGGAAAATACCAGCTACAGAATTCTTTGTGGGATATGTGAATTTAAATTTGTGTAGAAATTGCCTATTTACCTCCAAAAAGGTTATACTGTTTTGTAATCACACAAAGTACAACACTTTCTGTATTCTACTTTGCCAACAAGACTTTAGACTGGTTTAATTTTTCTCAATGTGATTGGTGAGCATTTCATTATTTTAAATTTCATTTTGTTAATTTTAAAGAAGGTTAGAAATATTCTAAGGTTATTAGCCATTTGTATTTCTTTTCTTTGACTACTTGTCTGTCTTTTGCCCATTTTCCCACTGGATTGTTTGTTAATTTTTATTGCATTGATTTATTTTAAAAAATATTTTTAGTTATAAATGGACACAATACCTTTATTTTATTTGTTTATTTTTTGTGTGGTGCTGAGGATAGAACCCAGTGCCTCACACATGCTAGGCAAGCGCACTACCACTGAGCCACAACCCCAGCTTCTCAATATGCTTTTTCTTTATTATATTTAAGGATTCAGTTTTTTGCTTAACATATGTTTTACAAATATTTTTTGCTTGGTGTAGTATTTGCATTTTGACTTTATCTATCTAACCATCCATCCATCTATCTATCTTGCCTAACAGAAAATTTAACATATATGATTTTATTATTTACTTTTCTTTATGGTTTCTGAGACTTATGTTCATTCTTTGAAAAACTTTTTTCCATTCAAAGAATAAAAATTAGTTCATGCATATACACTTCTAATATCTATAATTTTCATTTTGACATTATACTTTTTAACAATTTGTAATTATGAGACAGGGGAGATCTGGCTTTATTAATTTCATGTAAACAGTTTAATTATCCTATTACTATTTACAAAGAAGTGAATATTTTCAAAGATTTGAAATCTCACAGGTGCTTGAGTCTGTTTTGGAATTCCTGCTCTATTCATCGTCAGCAGATCAATTCCTGCCTCTTTGCCATACCTTTTTATTTACTCTAACATGCACGGTACATTTTATATTTGGATGCAGCTAGTCCACTGCATTGCTTCTCTTTTTCTTTTAGCGTCTTCTCAAGTTTATATTTTAGATTCTAAACATGAAAAATACAATGAAGCACACTGGCAGTTTCATGGGAAAGTATGGTCTTTGTAGATTAACTTACAAACAATTAATGTCTTCGAAATGTTGAGGCATCTAATGAAAAAGTAAGATACGTATTTTCATGTCTTTAGCTATTTTTGTATCCCTCACCGCTGTTCTAAAGTTGGCTTCATGTAGGTCACACACATTTTTGAAAGTTTATTTTCAGTTTTATTTTTCTCCTTGCTTTTGACTGAGATATTTTCTTTCATACCAGTTATTGCTTTTAAAATAAAAGCTAATTATTTTATAAATTAATTTTGCAGCCAGTCACTTTATTAAATATTCATATTGTTTCTAATAGCTTTTTCAGCTAGTTCTTTGGTGCTATGTAAGTACATTACCATAAAAAATAAATTTATCTCTCCTTTGGAAAATTTACACCTGTTATTTCATTCCCTGTCTTCCTTTGATATATTAATATGATAAATGATTTTGGGATGAGCTCCAGTTACTCATGATTTATTACTCTTAAAATTATTCATTAAATTCTGTTTTTATTTTAATATTTTATATTACATTTTACTTAGAAGTTTTGCATTGGCATTCATTAATAAGACTGGTTTGTAGTTTTCTCTTTATGCTTTCTTTTACAGATTAGGTGATCAATTTTAGTGAGCTTTATAAAAATAACTTGAAAGCTTACCTTCTGTCTCCTTGGGGCTTTATAAGAAGAACAAAAATCACTCTGAGTATATCAAGCAGAGAGGGATTTGAAACAGAAAGTTGGGTTTCAAAATATTTGGAAGGGCTGGAAGAGCAGGAGAGAGAAGTTAGTCACTGCCTAAGAACAGGACAGGCAACAAGCATGGGTACCCCTCAAGGAAGACCTTGTGTGTGGGTGTTGTGGTCCTCACCATCTCTGCACCCCACATCAATGCTATCATGAGCCATCTCATGTCAGCATGGGGCCTGTCGTCATCACCAAAAACAGAGGGTGGTTTCAATATACCCTTTCCTTCCTAATCTTGCATTAGTGCCTCTAACCAACAGAGCTTACCAGAATTCTGCTAACAAAAGTGCTGCTTCTAGACCCTTTCAAAAAACAAGTATGTGCATTGCAAATGTTTTTTTTTACACACACACAAAATAACTTTTTAGGTGAAAAAAAAAGAAATAAAATAAAATACAGAGGATAACATACTGGTCAGAAAAGGAGCTGGATACCTATAAACAACATAGATATGCCCTTTCCTTAGTTTTCTGGGATCAATGTAGATAACACTGAAATTATTACTTCTGAAAGGTTTGAAAAAAAATAAACTGAAATGATTTGGATTGTCGCTTTTGTAGAAAATTTGATGCTCTTAATTTCTTTCCATAGATTGATTTTTTTTTTTTACTTGCCTCTTTTCATCTAAGACTTACATTATGTATTCTTAGGAAATCATCCATTTCAGCAGTCTTTCACTGATTAGCATTGAGTTGTACTTTATATATTTATTTCCTATTTCTTTATATGGATGGGTATCTTTTCTAACTTTAGTTGTGGTAGGCAAAATAATGTTCTACTCCCACAGACACACAAGAAAAACCCATCCCCCAAGATTCAGAATTCATGAGAACATGTTACATTGCAAAGGGATTGTGCAATGTGATTAAGGTTTTAGACCTTGAGAGGGAGAGATTTTCGTAGATCCTCCTGATAGGTCTGGTCACACGGCATATGAGCCCATAAAAGCAAAGAATTTTACCCAGCTGGAGTCATACAGATGTGATAGAAGGAAGGTAGCAGAAGTGAAAATGAGAGTTTGGGACCTTGAGAATGATCTGGCATATTGTTGCTGGTTTGAAGATGGAGAGAGAAGGTTGGCTAGGAATGCAAGAAGCTATAAGGTATGAAAGAAGTTTCTGACTTCCTGCCAACAAGAAAACAGTGACCTCAGCCCGACAACCACAAGGACTGAGTTCTGCCAACACTTAAATTAGCTTGGAAGCTGATTCTTCCCCAGAGCTTCCAGAAGAGAGCAGGTTGGCTGACACTTGTGAGACTTGGAGCAGATGAACCAGCCGGCCAGCTGAGCCCACCTGTACTTCTGACCTAAGAATTGTGAGATAATAAATCTGTGTTAATTTAAACCATTTTGTGGTTAATTTATTATAGCAACAATGAAAACCAACATGTTTTTAATTATATATGTAGTTGTGTTTCTTTTACTTTGTTTCTTGTTTCCTTAAATGACTTAATCAAATTTATGGTTATATTTTAATTTTTTTTCAAAGAGCCAAGTTTCATATTTATTCATTGATTCTGCCACTGTGGTTTTCTGAGAAATCATCTCGCAAACTTTGCATTTCATAAAAACAGAATCATATTCTATGTATCCTTCTTTAACGTGATTTCCACCCTCCCCTCAACATCATGTTTTTGAGATTCACCTAATTTTTGAAGCATGAGTCAAAGATTCTCTGGAATGTCTACACCACAAGGAATCCGAACATTCCATTCTTATATAATAGTTGAGTTATTTCCAGCTTCTGTTTGTCATTTTTCTTTTGCAAAACGTATTGTTACAAATATGTAACAATTCTGAACCAGAGCTCATCTGCATCATTTTCTCTGGAGCATAAAATGTGGGGTATCTGGTATTATTTA
Source organism: Urocitellus parryii (assembly GCF_045843805.1). Classification (NCBI taxonomy): domain Eukaryota; kingdom Metazoa; phylum Chordata; class Mammalia; order Rodentia; family Sciuridae; genus Urocitellus; species Urocitellus parryii. The sequence goes on from NC_135536.1 coordinate 39,291,596, forward strand.
TGAAGTCACACAAACTATTTTCCAGCATGATTGATTGTACTGATCCATAGTCCCATCAGCAATGCCTTAGAGTTCTGATTGCTTTAAACATTTACCAACACTCTAAGGTATCTTTGGATAAACACAATACCCTGATTTTATACAAGACAAATATATCCATTTCCCCCCTTTAGGTTATGCCCTTTTTGTTTGTTTGTTTGTTTGTTTTTTATTTGTAACTAGACACAATATCTTTATTCTATTTATTCTTATGTGGTGCTGAGGATCAAAATCAGGGTCTCCCACATGCTAGGCAAGCATTATACCACTGAGCCACAACCTCAGCCCCTGCCCTTTTTTTTTATACAAAGGAATTTCTTCTTTATCTAAGATAGTAATCATATTATCTTATATTTTCTTTTAAAAATTAATCATTTTGACACATTATTTATCCTTTTAGTCCATTTGATATTTATTTTTACACAAATATAGGCTGGAGTCTCATTTATTTATTTTTTTTCATGTCTAATCAATTATGTAAGTACAATGCATTGGAAAGCCCAGTCTTCATTCACCAGTGTGTAATTCAACTCTTCATTAATCAATTTTTGTCATATAGGTATACATGGTTTGGAATGATCTATCATGTCAAACTAGTGTATCTGCTGTGCCAATATCATACATTCATAATTATCTAGATATAATAGGGCGATTCCATTCATCCTTTTCTTCAGGAAATTTGGGTACTTTTTGTACTTGGGTGATTTTAAAATAACTTGTAAAGTTTCACATACACATGAATATGCATACATGTATATGTATACATAATATATACATGTTCATTCAAGCTTGATATTTTTTAATGGAACAACATTGAAACTACAGGTAAAATTGTTTTTAAATCCTTGAAGAGGATTTTTGTTTTCTGAATTGAAAGGTAAGGATTTGTTTTTTTTTTAATTTGTGGTTATGGTAGGAAATTATATAATCTCCCAGAATTTCTTTTTATGTTCTCTGTCAATAGTTTTTCCTGTTAAAGTAAAAGTTTCCAGTGGGTGGGATCAGACTTTCTCTCACTTTACAAGAGTTTTCCTTTACATCCTGAAATACATCCCATTTTAATTGTGTTATTTTACACTTTAAGGAATATCAATTGTCGATGGATTTAATCTCCAACATCTGGTCTTCGTTGGTGGTATAGCCTCTTTTCATGTTTTTTTTTTTTTCTGCTCTATGTTTCTTATTTTCCTAGAAACTTCTTCCTTGTTACTGATTTGACTGCTGATCTTATTTATTAGGTTCTGTCTTATTTCTAATCTGTTATTTAATCCAGTATTTGTGGTACTTTTATTAAGTGTTTTTTAAATTGACTTATATTTATTCATATTTTATTTATACCATCTTCCAAATTGCTGGGTTTTAAAAATTCTTTTCCTCTATATATTTGGTATTCAATTTCAATTTTGAGAGATCCCAGCATTTTCTGTGGGTGGTTTGTATCTTTTTCTGTTTCCCGTAGCACATTTTCTTCTAGGATGGTCACTCTATCTGCAATCATAGACATATTTTTATGCATACTTTATATTGCTTTTATCATATTTTACATAATTTATTCAAAACTTCTGGTAATAGCTATTGATTGTATTCCTCCAACTCCTCTGCTGTCCAAATACGTAGTGCTCTTCTCCAAGAATGGGCTGTGATTGTTTTTAACCAAACTAAACATTCTAGTTTTATTTGTCAGAATTATTGGTCAAAGGTATTGGTTTGGTAATATACATTTAACTGTGTTTGTACCTATTATTTTTGGAAAAAAATATTTCAGTCATCATATCTAGAATGTTTCTCCTACTTCTGAGAAAACCGCTGGGCAGCAGCTCTCTTCTTCTTCTGAAGAATTGTGCACACTTGAAGTCTGTAGTTACTGTAGCCATTTGCTACTACTGGGAAGGTTACAGATGATACTGTACAAGCAGAACTGAGTCTTTGGTGACAGGTAAACCCCAGAAACAAATCCATCCAGAAGCTTAACAAAAGTTACAGTTGGGATTTTAAATGTTTTCCAAAGTTCATTTGTTGAAAGTTTGGTCCCTGAGGGTATAGTAGATTGATGGTTGGTCATTGGGGTATACCCTTAAAGGGGATATTGGAACAATGCCTCTTCCTTTCTTTGCTTCTTGGCCATCACAAGTTGAACAGATTTGTTCTATGTGCTCTCTGCCATGATGTCTCAAAACAGGGCCCAAAGCAATACAGCTAACTGAATTTACGCTGAGGCCTTTGAAACTATGAGCCAAAATAAACCTTTCCTCCTTTAAGGCATTTTTGTCACAGCAACAGAAAGCTGACTGACACAACTTATCTCTGGACTTTTTAGTTAACCAGTCAATAAATTATCTTAATTGTTTTAATCATTTGGAAGCAGGGATTCTGATATTTTCAACATATAGTGCTCAAGTAGACATAACTATCATTTGGAAAGATAAATTATCCCTGCAGCTATTCCCACCTTTCCTGTCCTGTATACATCCTTCTATTGTTGCTTAAACTCAGAGGTTCTGGGTGATAATGATTCATGTCCAAATGTTACTTTCTTTGCTTCTTATTCAAATTCTGGGTCTTTTGGTGTGTGTGTGTGTGTGTGTGTGTGTGTGTGTGTGTGTATAATTCTTTTTATTAAACAATATATTGTGTATGAAAATTTAGAGTCTCCAGATAATATTGTTTCCCATCTTCCCCACTCAGCTAGATAAAAATAGGCCCTGCGGAATTCGGTGGTGCACACCTGTAACACCAGCGGCTCAGGAGGTTGAGGCAGGAGGATAGCAAATTCAGAGCCAACCTCAGCAAAAGTGAGATGCTAAGCAATTCAATGAGACACTGTTTCTAAATAAAATACAAAATAGGGTTGAGGATGTGGCTCAGTGGTCAAGTTTCCCTGAGTTCAATTCCTGGTACCCCATACCCCATACCTGAAAAAAAAAACTATGTCCTGACCTAACTTGAGAATTTCAGTCTTGGTGAAACTCAATCTAGCCCTGTTCCATCTGTCCCCACAGTCCTACAGTTTAGCCCTCTAGGGGATCCTGGATGAAAACCTGAGCTATTTATTGGGCCCCTCCTCTTTGGCAAATCTTGAATCTGATCCCCTCTCCCCAACACACACACACACACACACACACACACACACACACACACACACACACACATTCCCTTTGGAACTATGAGGCTGCCAACAGCCCCACCTCATTTTTCAGTATAGTCTTGCTTAGCTTCTTAAACTCGAATCTTGAGCAGCAAAAGAATTCAGCATGAGCCTGCCACTGAGAAACACTGAGAGTTAGGCTTACTCCCTGTGTTTCTCTTCACGCCAGGCTCTGGACTCTCAAGCCCTGGTTGCTTGATAATTTAGATTTTAGTATGTTGCTCTACATCCAGATGATTGACAAAGCTCTGTTGGCTCCTCTGGCTCCTAGTGAGAGCTCTCCCCACATTCTCTGCCTCACACTTGGCATGAGAAATCAGCTAACTTCCAAAAAAGATAAGAAAAGCATAGGCTGTTGGTTCCATTTTCTGTGCAATCATGGCTTCTCAAGTACTGATTGACTCTCTCTAATTCCTTTAAACAGTTCTTTATTGAATTTTATCTGATTTCTAGCTGGTGTAAGTGGGAAGATTTGCTCGATGCCAGTCAGATTTTCACAGGTAGAAGTATATGTTCCAAGTCCGAAGGTCTCAGAACCCTCCACCTTCTTGCATCATTTATTTTTCCAGCCTTATCTCTCACTACCCTTATCTTCTCCTGGCATATCTAAAAAAACATAGCACATATAATCATGCAATTTTATAACTAAAAGAAGATTATCTGACTCAAATGCCTCATTCCACAAGTGAGGAAATTGAGGCTCAAGAAATGTTTCATCTCAGACCACATAGCAGGTTTGGTTCTGGAGTCCAGGGTGTTTACTCCTGTATAAGAGCTGGGGCAAGGCAAAGAGAAGAACAGAACAAAGAATGGACAATGTATATTCATGTTTTATATCAAGAAGAAATATTTCAGTTCCTTCTCCTAGTGAATAAGACCTATTGCTTTCTAGCACATGCCTCTAATGATACCACACTTGTCTTCTAGCATTAACTATGGTTTCTCCCAAGTTATTAATTATAACTGTCATTTATGGGCCCAGGACCAGTGAATAATCATCATGCTGAAAAACAAGCCTCCTCTTAAACCAAAAAATGCAGAATCTTGGTAAAACATCTATAATCATCCTCCAACCTGCTTACTAAAAAAGAAATGTTCATAACTCACATTTGAAACTCAAGCCTGTAGGGTTACCAGAAGAATAATCATATAATTTATTGCCTAAATGGGACACTTTATGAGAGCCATAGAGGGTGTTATTAATTACTGCAGGACAAGAGGCATAAACCAATACTGGCCTGGGCACCCTAGTTACTAGATCATTTATTTATGAATTATAAAAAATTCCTCTAATATTTTCGTAAGGATTTCAATCACTTTCATATATGAAAAGGAGGATTATTTGCTAGACAATGTATTTTTCAGAGTTGACAGACTGTATCTTTCAGAGTAACTTTAGGTTTAGAGAAAATAAAAGTAGAAAGAGTTCCCATATATGCTGATTGTCACCATTGGTGAGCCAGGGTTTGTACATTACTATTCACTAAAGGCTATAATTTACACATTCTTTTACACATTGTTTATATTATACATCCTATGTATGTATTTGACAAGTGTGTAACAACATGCATCTACTATTGCACTATTATACAGAGTAACTTCACTGCCTTAAGATCCACCATCCTGTGTTCTGCCTATTTATTCCTTCTTCCCCTCTAGCTCCCTGGCTACCACTGATGTTCTTTTATTGTCCCCATCATTTTGCCTACTCCAGAATGTCATATGGTTGGAACATATAATGTATGGCTTCTTCAGATTCACTTCTCTCCAGGCATTTGTTTTAAAGTTTTTAAATCCTTGGTGGGGATGGGGGGCGGGGGGGTGGGGGGGTGGGGGGGGTGGAGGGGTTGTTTGTTTGCTTGTTCTGGGGATTGATCCCAGGGGTGCCTGAACTCTGATATACATCCTCAGCTCTTTTTATTTTGAGACAGGGTCTGACTAAATTGCTTAGGGCCTGGCTAAATTGCTAAGACTGGCCTTGAACTTGTGATCCTCTTGCCTCAACCTCTCTAGTCACTGGGATTACAGGCTTGTGCTAACATGGCTAACTAAATGCTTGGTGTTAAGTTAGCATAATCATGAAGAAAATAAAAGTTGTCAGGCATGGTGACACTCTCCTGTAATCTTAGCAGTCAGGAGGCTGAGGCAGGAGGATCACAGGTTCAAAGCCAACCCTAAGCAACTCAGTGAGACTGTCTCTAAATAAAATATTAAAAATGGGATGGTCATGTGGCTTAGAGGTAATGTGTCCCTGGGTTCAATTCCTGATACCCACCCTCCAACCAAGAAAAAGAGAGAGAGAGAGAGACAGAGAGAGAGAGAGAGAGGTTATTTTAAATAAGAAAGTGATGTAATGGGGGGGGGTCTGCTTCATGTTAGAATGCTGGATCATTAGCAGCTTATTTTAAAACTGACATCCCCCCCTCCTTCTTTCCTTCTTCCTCTCCCCATCTGTGAGGGAAATAAGATTAACATTCTTTCTGTCCTAACCCAAGTTATCTGCCCTAACTTGAGACCTGATCTGGAGATACAAGATCTTTCAGATACAAGTTAAATGTTAATTTGATCTACTGAGAATATTCCTGGAAAGCAGGTCTTGTGTCCTCTCTTATAAAGCCATCTCTGTCCCCTAACAATTAGAATGGCAGCCTATGAAGTGAGTCTGTTGCCTTTCTCCTTTGCTAACAAAGCAATAAAACTATTTTTTCCTTTTTCTCACAACTTTCTCCTTGTTACTGAATCAGTACTGGGAACAAGACTGAGCATTCAGTATCAATGGGATTTAAAGATTTCTGTGAAAGAATTTTGGAAAACAGGAGTAGTTTTTCAAAACAAAGTATAAAAAAACCAAGGTTCATAGAGGGGAAGTATGATAAATATTACTTTCAAATTAGGACATTTTATAAAGCAAAATAATTGAAGTAAAAATACTAGTTTCTAAAGAGAAAATACTTATAATCCATGTATCTAAAAAAAGTAGACTCCAGAATACATGAATACTTCTATGAACCATTTTTTTAAGTTGGTTTAAAAATTAACTCTTAAAAGATATTTAAACCAATAGAAAAAGTGGATAAAATTATAAGGAAAAAAAAACAGAAATAAGAATAATTTATCAATAAAGTATTTTAAAATTCTCAACTACTCTGGTCATGAAATAAAAATTAAATAATCAAACAACTCTCCATATTCATTAGGTTGAAGAAAATGTGTGGATTTTAGGCCCTGGATTCAATCCCCATCACTAAGAAAAAAACAAGGTAAGTTATTATACCACAAAAGTAAATACTTTGAAATATGGAAATTCTGATGAGAGTATAAATTTGCACCAACACTGTGGTGAGAAATTTGGAATTCCATTATGGTTCTGATGATGTGCATACTTTAAGTGACAGGAGTTACTCTTTCTAGATATTTACATTAAAAGTCGCTCAATTGTATGCGAAAGTACACATATAAAGGACACTCCCTGTAGCCATGCTTGTAACAGGGAAAAATAAGCCCCACATTGCCCTCAATTAGGCAAACTCAGTGCAGCTTATCCATGCAATGGAATTCTAAACAGGACTGCAGAGGAAGCAATTAAACCTTCACTATCATGATATTAAATCAAAAAAAAGTAAATCACCAATTAAAATAGATGACGTCATGACACACAATTTTTTAAATGCCCCAATAATAGTATTTATTGCAAAAGGGCAATGATTAAGGTGTAAAAACGTGTGGAAATAATATGTTGTAACTTTAGGGAACTCTGGGATGAGAAGGCAGGCAGGGGAAGGAATGAGACCGAGAGCCTTAGATTTAAATATTACACAGTGTCAATTTATGCATTTAGAGACACGAACGAATTTTAAAAACATTAATGACTGTTTAAACTGATGTTTGATTAGTTAATAGTTGCCTATCACACTATTTTCAATAGTTTTTTTGTAGTTTGATATGGCTCATATTTAAACATTTTATAGAGCTTTGAAAGGCGTAACTTCCTTTTCCCCAAAATTCCCTGCTAATTATGGGGAAAGCCTATAGCATAATGTGATACACAAAGAGAACAGAGAATGCTGTTTGGAAAAAGCAGTCACAAGATTCCAAGTTCCAGCTCTTACACTTATGGACACAAAGCATTTGATGAAGTCACTTCACTTTGATGGGCCTTCATTTTCTTAATCTTTATGATGGGTGTATAGTATTTATAATAGTATTAATTTCTCAGAAATTGGAAAGAATTAAATGAAAATATACATGTGAAAACATTTGGTAAGTTAAAAGTCAGACATACACATCAATTTCCACTACTGCTATCATAGCTGCTCAGTAAGGTCAATTACACTGCTGAGCTATGACTTCTTATTTCTTCTATGTGTGTTCTGGCTAAAATGTTTATAACTGAAGAGAAGATTTTTTAAAAATGGCAGGATGAAGAAAAATAAAATTTTAAAGTGTATGATCTATAAACTATAAACACAACACTAATATAAATGATGAATATGTATGAATAATATATAATGTAGTAAATGTAATATGTACATATATGATAAATACAAATTATCAAGAGCTTATTATATTTTTAAAATTTCAGACCAGATTTCGATTCTGTCATGTTCTCCTGTACAAATTGCCAAGTATTTTCAATATGTAATGCTATTTTAAAAGAGACAAAAAATACTTTTAAAATATTATGTTTACGGCTGGGATTGTGGCTCAGCAGCAGAGCCCTTGCCTCACACGTATGGGGCACTGGGTTCCATCCTCAGCACCACATAAAAATAAATAAATAAAATAAAGGTATTGTGTCCATCTACAACTAAAAAAAATATTTTAAAAAAATATATAATGTTTAATTAGCCTCTTTATATTTTTTTATTTTAAAAAGTACTGAAAACTTTATTTTAACATTTGATAGATCATGTATTAGCTCTTTATTGTTTATATCTCACAATGCATGCATCAGTATAATATTTTGGAAGTATAATTAAATGCAAACAAGAAAATTAAAATAACCTGAAATTACAAATATATCTGCTATAGTTCAGATGCAGATTGTAGACCAAAAGAGAAGTTGCACTAGTAGAAATTTTAAAAAGAAAACAGTGAATTACTCTTAGCATGATATCCATGTCATTCTCCCACATATGTGTGTGTTTGTGTGTGTGTGTGTGTGTGTGTGTGTATTTTTTTTTTTCATATCTTGCCTTTCACAACTTGCTTCTGGTATCCTCTGGGGTACTGAGCCCAAAAGCAAGCAATGTGAATTTCAGTAATTCTTATTATAAATCCTTGAGGTGTGGGGAGAAAATACTAGATTGCTCTATTTATAGTTATTTTGATCTTAAAGTTAGAAAAAAGATGAGACATAGGTAATATGCAAATTTATCTGATTGTGCCCTTAGTCTGCACATCAGATGTTCAAATACCATGTCAGATTGTCAAAGGAATCTTCAGAAATAATGAGAGTTCCCCAATGTGGAGGAGTTAATGTATCCCTTTCTCATTTATCTTCAATATATCCCAAGCATCACACACCTTGGAAAGTGGGTTTCCCCATCATACTATCTCACTGAGATATGATCAGCTCTAGGCTTTAGATAATTTCTTACAAAAAACAAGAACAAAACAAACAACATAGACTAAGGATAATTCTAAAGCAACGAGCACAAGAAAACATGAAGAAATGAAAACAAATCATCCCATTTCTAGAACACATTCTTTGTCAGATGAGCTAAGTATACATAACAAAAGGTAATTATACCTGACAATGTTTCAGAAAGTTTCAAAATTACAGAGATTTTGAAATAAGAGCGAACATGTATATTTTCCCAATTTGTATTAATTTTCCACTTAATTATAGCAGAAAATAGCAAAGCAGAAAAATTTTGCATGATTTCCAACTTTATGGCATGCTTTCAATATTTCTCTTTGTGTGTGTTTTATGATATACATAGTATGTGATTATACTATTATATGTTCATAATGCATACACAAGCATGTTTGGGGGATGTGTAGACACAAAATATTATTCTGATATGACACAATTAAAAGCTTTTCAAGAAAATTACAATTTAACTGTTTCTCCTTCCTAATATTGTTCTAACCAACCTTCCACACTGCAAAGAGGATGTTATCTTGAATTAAACAATAATCATGTTAACTTGCTTAAAAATCTTTCAATGTCACTCCACCATCTTTCAGGTGTCACGTGTATCTTGGGCGTGATGGGCCCCTCACACACTTTCATATCTCCAGCTTCATTCTCTTCCCCTTCCCATTAAGCATCTTTATCCTGGCCTTACTCAAGCCCTCTCATACTTCTAAGGCCTTGGCATGAACATTTTCTCCCTTTAAGTGATCAAGGACACACCCTTTAAGAATGCAGTTTAAATTCCATCTTAGTGAAGCTTCTCCAAGCCAAAACTAGGCCTGTGTTACCTGAGCTTCCCTTGGACCCAGGCACAGTTCTATTGGAAAATCATTACAATGATCATGATCACTATCATTCATGGGGTACTTCCTAAGTATAGACAAGCATTGTGACAAATGCTTCAACATGTTCTCACTAAAAACAAAACAAAAATGTATCCCCAAGCTCAAGATTACCCAGATAAAAAATTATTGGAAAAGTATTTAAACTCTGGTTTCTATGACCCTCAAAGCCCATGCAATGCACTCCACAGTTTCTTAGCAACACCATTCCTGTCAAACTTTTCTATGTTCTTGTATGTTTTGTCCTGAGGGCATTTATATCCTAATCATAAGTGTTTAGCACAGCGTCTGGCATATGACAGACACCCAACAAACCATTACTGCATTGGTAAATGACTGAATAAAGTCCAGAATAAATGGGGCATTGAGGGAGTACAAGTTGAAGGGATACTTGAACAAAACAAAACAAAAATGGTGAAAGAATTTTGGAGATAATAATTTGCATACCAACCCTTAAAAGCTAATAGAAGTGGCTCTTGATGGCGTAGGCATAGAGAAAATAAAATGCTTATTTTTAATTTATTTTGTCTTTTGTTTTTAATTGACAAATAATAACTATATACATTTATGGGGTGAAAAGTGATGTTTTACAATATGTATACATTGTGCAATGATATCAAGTTAATTAGCATATTCATCATTTCACATACTTATATTTTTGTTTGTGGTGAGATTTGAAGTATATTCTTTCAGCAATTTTGAAATGTGAAATATGTTATTATCAACTGTGATCACCATAGCCAAGATATGGAAGCAACCTAAACGTTCATCAATGGATAAAGAAAATGTAATATATACATATCATGGAATACCATTCAGTCTTTAAAAAGATGGGAATTCTGTCATTTGAAAAACATAAACAAACCTGGAAGACATTTTGCTAAGCAAAATAAGTCAGATGCAGAAAAACAAATACTGCATGATCTCATATGTAAACTCTAAGAAAACCAAGTTCATAGAAGTAGAGAATGGAATAGTGGTTACTATGAGCTGCTGAAATAGAGAAGAGTAGAGGAAGAGGAGATGTTGATCAAAAGGTATAATGTTTTCATTATGTAGGAGGACTAACTTTTAGTGACCTACAGCACAGCATGGGGACTTTATTTTTAAGACATTATATGAGTTAAATTGTTGATTTATAGGACAAGAGTAGAATTCAATGAAGTAGTCAATAAACACTTATTACAAGCCTACAGTTCAGAAGTGGACCCAAAGGGGTTAAAACTTGATTAAAAGAATGTGCTTTTCTTCCTATATTTCTCTATTCTTTTCTTTCTATTCTCTAAGTGATGGAACTGGCCTGATTCTTACAACAATAATGCAGTAATTCCTACTTTTCACCTAATTCACTGCCGTTCTTCTTCCCCCACCACCCTTTCTCTCTTTTGCCTGCCAATCCATTTAGTACTCATTCAGTACTGGTTCAAGAAAAAAGAAAATAAACAATATTCCTACTGTTACTGAGTTTAAAATCCTGTGTTTTGAATTATAATTATAAAAGATAATAAAATTAAAACCCACAGTTGTAACTATCTTGATCAGAAAAAGGAATCTTGGCCAAGTGTTCAGAATCATGTCAACGTGCCTGAAATCTGCAATTGTATATTACTTCTCTTAATCTGTGGTTCACTCAGTCATTTACTCAATGAATGTAGATTGAGCACTTCTGTGTCCAAACTCCTTAAGCAGTAAAGATTCAGCAATGAGAAAAACAAAGCTCACTCCTAGTGGACCTTATACTCCAATGAGGAGGGCAAACAAGGTTTTGTCAGGGAGACAAGTTTGGGAAGTGAGTAGGATTACCTTTCTTCTAAATTTTTGTGTCCTTTTTTAAAAAAATGTTTTGATTGTATCTAACCACATTTTTAAAATAAATCATACTGCCAGTTAACTATTAAAAGTTTAGTTGACAACAGTCCTAACTGTTCCTAATAAATATATGCTTGGATTTTTAATAAAGTCAAGTAATAAAAACTACAAAAATTAGAAATTTAGTACTAAACTCTGGTCCTAGAGGATACTTTAGCATATTTGGTTTTGTCAGAGTAGCTTCTCCAGAGCCGTGCTGTTCACACAATATTGGTAGCAGTCTAGCTGGTTATTTCTCAGAGAATAACTCATAACATGGTAGAGCTCTGGCTTCTTAATCAACATTGTCTGCAGTTTGACAGATTACCAAGGAATCTTTAAACTATGCATGACTGTAAATTGATTTCTCAATTTTTAAAAATCTCAAACAATTACATGAAAAAACAAACCAGCAAAGTGTTAGGCATTCTGTGACCTAATCCATCTGAAAATACAGCATATACCTTTGACTATTTACTTCTCTTTCATTTAATGCTTTTAGGATTTTATATGAGGGCTAACACTTCACGTCTCTTAAAATATGCTTTACATTCAGGGAAAAGCAAGAAGACAGGACAGTTTCCAATGCTCTGAAGAGGTCTACTGGTTGCTGGAGAAGTCCTTGGAGACTAATCATCACAACAGATCAGAAATGTGGAAACACCATGCACACTTACTGCCCTTTATGTAAATTGGGCCCATTTATCAGCAGTGAGATGATGGGCAACTTACTTTCCTTACCTCCTCATTTGTGGATTGTGGCGTATACTATCCACATGTAGCACTGGATGAACCCATGTGTGGAAGACTGAGAAAAGTGCCTGGTACATAGGAAATGTTACATAAATGTCAGGTAGCTGCTTAGAATAGAGGAGCAGCCATGGGGACAAGGATGTTTATTCGTATTTTTTCACTGATGTATCCCCAATACCTACCACAGTTCCTGGCAGAGATTAAGAGTTTAATAAATATTTGGTGAATAAAAAAATGTCAAAACATAGTGCAGTAAAACATTTGAACATATTTATCTAATGTTTGGAGTTGTAAATGAATTGTTATTCTCTATCTCATAACAGAGTGCGGGCCCTGGTGGTACCTGCTTCAATGTGATAGCTGAGGATTCCCAAGGCAGAGAAGAAAACAGAGCACAGAGAAAAGTGGAAAGGCCAAGGTGAAACAATAAATTTTTCTCCTTCCCAGTTTTGTCATATCAACAACAATAAAATAAATGTCTTGGGACCAAGGGAAGTAGAAAGCCCAGGAGAACAAAATATTGGTCTACACAGAGTGAGCCTACATCTGTTTATGCCAAGAGTCCAAAGTTAGTATTGCCAGGGACCTAGACAAGAGCAGAGTCAGCACATGGAGTGAGGTGAGTGGAAAGGACTCCAGCTTCCTGCCGGACAGGAAGTATGTCAAGAAAAGGCTCAATGGCCCTTGGCCTGAGGATATCATACTGATGGATATCAGCATGGTGGTGCTGTTCCACCCTGGCTTAAACACTAGCTTTCTCTACTCACCAGCCCCTGTGCTTCCTAGAACCTGAGTTCTTGTCTCTGGTGAATTCAAGACCTTCTTGTACTTTGACATCTCACAATGTAAATTCATCTGCTTTGCATATTATTTCAGAGTTTTCCTCAAATTTCTTCTCCATTTAGACTATCTGATAAACTCCCCGGGAGAAAAAATAGTCACGCATGATAACGAATTATTCTGTTCAGAGATGTTTTCCTAATGAACATTGCAAAAGAATCCATCTCTTCTGAGTTAGCTGAGTTAGTCTGGGCTGCAGGTTGGACCCAGAGGAGCTATGTTAAAGTGTCCTTCTGAGGTCCTGGAAGCACACCCCATTGGCAAAAAAAAAAAAAAAAAAAAAAAAAAAAAAAAAAATTAGGTTTCTGGATTCTGATCAATGGAAAAGGAGGAAGATGAGTCTGTACAGTCAGAATCTAACCTGGAGAACAATTCAGATGATGCCTGCTGAAGTGCAGAGGGTACAACACACATTTATATTTAACTTATCAGGTACCATCTGAAACGGTCTATCCACTTATGTTAGAAAAACAGGAGGAAGAATGAGCAATTTTTTGAGTTTTCTGGACAAAACTTGTAGGAAATTTAGTGATTGAAAGTTAGCTCTCTCAGCTATGTTTGTATTCATGAAAGAAAATGCAGTTAAATTGGTTGCTGCAGACTCTAATCCTAAGAGCAAATATTGTTGGGGGATTTTTGTATTACCTCAATCCCACAGTCCAGACCATTTGCCAAGAAACCAAACATTGCCTAGGGCAAGACTCTAGCACAAACACAACCAGGCCCCACCGTGGAGGGGGTCACTATAAAAACATATTAGAAATGTCAGACTCAGTGGGTCATCTCAAATCCACACAAGAATCATGTGTAGTATGATTGTCCCCACTTTTCAAAAGAAGAAACAGTGACTCAAAAAGTTAACTTGCTACTAATTGAACACATATCTTTTAGTTTAGTGTGCAAAGCCACACAGCTCTGAGAGAGCATCACAACATTCCACCTACCTAATTCATAGGATGTGAGGAGAAAGCAAAACAACCTAGGTAAATACTTGTGGAAAATTAAACTGTCTAAACCTATGGGAAACATTATTATGTACAAACTTTTCCTGAGTGAGATAGACATTAAAATCTTGGCCATGTGCAAAATTGTTCTTAATTTGAGAAGTTGTTCAACCTTGTTTTTAGCCCCAGGATTCTTTGCTTCCGTGTATGAAGAGGGAAATGAAATATAGTCATGCAAGAGGCTATTTCTTTAATTTTCTGGATTGTCACATTCATTCAGCATGAAATTTTCTACAGAAAGTCAATTTTGGAAAGTTCCAAACTTAATTAGATCTTGCAGTTTTGTGATCTTCATTATAATTATCAAATACTGAAGAGCTAATAAAGGATCAACCTCTGGGCTGCAGAATAACCTAATATATTCATACCTCAATGACATCCTGAATTAGAACTGGGGGCTGATGAACTCCAATGAACCAACTAACCAACCATAGTTGGCAAATTGCAAGGCACAACTAAGCCTTGATCAGCCCAAGATGAATACATGATATGTAAAATAATCCAATAACGTTTATCAATAATACATGGGCAATTCAGATGAGACATACCCTGATGTGTAGCAAGTCTAATTAAGAGCATTTCTACGATAAACTGAAGCCCTATCTCCTGCTATCATGCAATTATTCATTTGAGCCTATTGTTGTAAGAAGAATGAGCACTGAGCATCTTCCTTATTATCGATCTTTCTTCCTGATAAGTACAATTTAACCAAATAATGCATATCTCCCTTTCAATATTGCAAGGATGTTTCCATACCCAGACATTTTTCTTAATGTAGATTCTGTTGGAGACAGACTAGTGAATTTAGGTCCTTCTTTCTTTCTGTCTTACTTTTTTTTTTTGTTTTGTCTTTTTAAAATTGTTGCCAATACTTTTTAGAAGCATTTCCATAACTTTTTGGAACTCACAGAATCTCAGAATCAGTTGTACTTCAATAGATCCAAGATTTAGCAGCATTAGAAACCACATTAACCCAATCACATCCTCAGCATCTAAACTTAGCAACATTTTTGCAATTAACTCTTTCTGAAAATTAACATAAGCCAAGTATTTCATAGGAAAAATCTTATTTTGACAAATATTTTGATGTACATTGGTATAAATGTAAATCCTAATTTTATTTATTTATTTAGATACTGGGAATTGAACCCACAAGTGCTTTAGCACTGAACTATTCCCCCAACATTTTTGTTTTGTTTCGTCTTTTATTTTGAGACATGATCTCACTAAATTGTTTAGGGCCTCCTTACATGGTTGAGGCTGACTCTGAACTTGCAATCCTCCTGCCTCCACTGAGACTAACTACTTTGCAGAGCCAGGCCCTGAATTTGAGATCCTCCTGTCTCAGCTTCCCAAGCTATGGGATTACAAAAGACTAATTCCTTTGGATGAGCCTTTGAGTTATTTATATACTATTTTTTTTCAGACTACAAAATAATAAAAATGAATTAATATGTATGGACTAGATAAAACAGCCAAGTCAAAGGTAACCCATATTATTTTGTCTTTTTCAGGGTTGGATAGAAGGAAGATATGAGAAATTCTTGGAAGAAAGTGTGGTAGCACTTTTGTTGTCCATATGCAAATAGAGAGTACTGTGCCTGAATTGCTGTTTGATCTTGTGAAGCAAATATGATTTGCTTTCCATTGCTTATGTTTGTTTACCTGTCTATCCGTCTGTCTGAAGCACTTATTTTTGTTTAAGTCATTTTTGTTTAAGTTGGTTACAGGAACTGAAGAATGGAGAAAATACCAAAAGTGCTGCTCTGTGAGAAACTGTTCCAGATGCAGAGCACAAATAGTATTGTTTTTGTTCCAAGAAACAAAATATGCCTCAGATCCAGGTAGAGGGCCATTCTTCCAAATATGCACAAAATACAGCTATTTTTAATACCTTGAGGAATGGTAGCTTTTAGAAAGAGGGATAAAACATCCTTGGCATGTACATTTTATGATCTCACCAAAGCAAGAACAGAAATAGCAAAAATAAAGTAGTTTCATGCTTTGAGAGGAGATGACTTTGTTCAAGGACAGATTCAGTAGCGGGGAAGAAACATGGTGGTCCTCAAGGTGACAGCTATTATACTGTTCTTGTGAACAAACATGAAGGACAAATACAGGAATTCTCCCAAATAAAAGGAGAAATTTTGGGCAAAAGGTACTGATGTCATCTTTGGTCTTGAGTAATTGCAAATGGCTGCTAAAAGTCTGTTGTCACCTTAATTCTAAACTCATTTTATTGATGACACCCAACTAGATTTTCTAGCCAGACTTCTGTTTTTGCTTGAGTAAATTTTAAAAGAAAGCAAATCTATTAGGTTAAATTTTTTTATCTATTTCTCTAAATGTGTAATTTCTTTAAGATGCAGTTGTAATACTTCTTAAAGAATATGACTTGCATTTATTTAAAGGTATTTTACTCTTCTTATGAATAGACCATGAAATGGTGACTTAGTATTGAGTTGAAGTCATCTGCTGTAAATTTCTTGAACTGAATATAAACTGCCACAGTCTGGCTGGGCTAAATAACCTGGGGGTGGGGGGGGGGGGCGAGTGACAAGGAACTGGTGAAGATTGATACAGTGGGAGCCACTTTATTGTAGGACAGTAGAGGTATATATACATTACTGAATACACAGCTTGACTTAATTAACATAAACTAGATACAGCAGTCAACCAATAAGGAATCCTCATCATCTTAATGATTGCACACAGCTTAACTTAATTGACATAATCTAGACACAGCAGTCAGTCATTAAGGAATCTCTATCATCTTAATGGCTCTCTGGGCGTTACTTCTCAAACCACTCCTCTTGGCAACATGCCAGGCGCCATCTTGACTTGTTTACAGACCCTAACAATAAACTATTTCACATTCTTGCTAAAAAGAATGTTCTTCCTTGTATCTATCCATCCAAGCCAGTTCTCAAGACTTTACTAAAAAATTGCACCTCCTCAGTAAAACTCCCAAGATCAGTTGAGAATATGCTCTTTCTCTCTCAACTCATTCATGTTTTTTGAGATCAAGGTAACAGTAACCATTAATCATTCAGTTATGCTTACCTTATTTTATACCCTGCAACTAGTTTATGAGCTATCAGGGGAGGGACACATTTTCTAGGTTTCTGCTAAGTAGCTTCAGTGTGTAATTTCTTAGATGTGGCATGCATTCAATAAATGGAAGATGAGTTTCATTCAGATTCCAATCTTTTAATAAAAGAAAGTGGCAACTGTATTATATTCCTTTAACAAGGGCTGAAAGACCATACTTACCATTGATTGAGTGCCAATTAGGGTCTTTTCAGAAATTTTCTCTAAGCCTTATGATGTCTCCCTAAGATTTCAGTAGCCCCTAATGTGTCCATGAAGAAAGAGACACTCTGAGAGGTTAAGACATCACTCTTTGTTACTCTCCTGGAAAACTGAGGACCTGACTCTCAAATTCAGGTTTGGATGATTCTGAAAAACCCCTGCAGTTGTCACCACAACAGTTTCCATTATAGAAGGGTCAAGGGAAATACATTAAAATTATTCAGAAAGTGTCATATTTGTACTGTCCTTTCTGTTTGTTACCTTTTTTGTTTCCTTAGCTATGATTTCAATGAGATTTATTTTTTAGAAATTTAAGCCACTGAATAATATATATAATTCTCAGGCTGTAAAATAAAAGCTGCTAAATAATAAAAAAGATATTTTTTCCATTAAGAAAAGAAAAAGTTTCTTTTCATCAGTGGGTATATGCTAAACAATAAAGTGTTTTCTATATTGCTTTGGGTAAATTTATTCAAGACTACCCATGCATATGAAAATATTATATCTCAGTTTTAATGACTAGATTTGTTATAATTGTTTGAAACTGCAAAACATAGGGAAGCATTTTATACAATCAAGAAGTATGCACTGAAAAGAAGTGAGAGGCTAAATTTATTTGCAGAAGAACTCGTGCTCCTTATATATGATAGCATAGTAATGAGAGGGAGATTAAAGATAATAAAATCCTTACAAATTCAAAGTAATTCTACATTATTTAAGATATTTGCAATGCAGCATTTGTAATTATCAATTATTACTTTTAATGTGTTTCTTTATAAACTTTTCAAATTATTTCTCTAGCTATTCCCAACAACTATAGGAGCTCAACCTTAAACCTCTGATGTGTCCAGGAGGAGATGGGCTACATCAGGAATAAACTTGGTGCGGTAAAGAGGTAAACTATCAGCAGTCTTAACCACGAAGCCTGAGCAGGCATAGAAGAATGATTTATTTTGCCTGTATTTTGCTACTCAAAATTCTGAGTCTGTAGGTATAACTGGGAAATAAATACCACCAGGTCAGTGAGCCCTAAATGAGGGAAGAAATGGGCATGTAAGAATTACCTGGAGATATTGGAAGCATTTGCCCAGCTATTTTTAGTTCTCCTGAGATTGATGTATGCCCACCTCCCACCAGCAGCTGTTCATCAGTAGCTATTGATTTTTATTGTGATTCACTCCTTTTTAACCCCTAGAGTGTTAGAGATAAAAAATAAATAAATATATTTATTTATTTATATAAATTACTAGTCTAGTCATGGGGAAATATGGGGCCAGGTGAGCAATATGGGTAGTAGCATTGGGGTTGCAGGAGATAGTTCTGGTTTGAAACAAGTATATACACTTATTTCCCTTATTCCACCCCCTATGAAGAAGGAATTAGCAAAGATTAATAGGACAATGGATCCAGAACAAGAGGTACCAGGTAAGTTCTCAGCACTTGTTTCCCAATAATGGGGAATCTCAGAAGAAAATGCTGAGGATCAGAGGCTTCCCTAGTGACTCAAGACAATTTGATTCCTAATTCACCAAATGTTGGGCATGAGCTCTATAATATTGGTTGTAGAGAATGAGTTATAACTGGATCTTATAAAGTGGGAATCTCTGAGAAGGACTGAGAAAGACAGAAACTTAGTGATGCAGAGATCCTATTATGAATGATTACTGTGGCAGCACAAAATGCCTGGAAAATAAAAAAGTTATCCTAAATTGCAGGTTGTTATTTTGTCATTGCTGCTATGCAAACCTTTCATGGAGGTCCCTGCAAACACATACAAAAAAAGAAGAAGAAGAAGAAGAAAAAAATTATCAAGATTCTAAAAGCAAATCAAAATTATTTCTGACAGATAATTTAATTTTCTGTATAGAAAATCAGAGCAACTTTAGAGATAGATGTTAGAACTAATAAGAGAATTCAAAAGTGATGTTAGATACAAGAAAATTACACAAAGAATGTCAGCAATGACCAAATAGGGAAAAATATGATTAAAAAATTTCATTCCTGATAGAAACAAAAACTTTAAAGTATATAGAGGAAAAATTTTTACTAATGAAAATCATGTCTGGGGAAAATAAGAAACTCGTTAAAGTCAAGAAGACAGACCTAAATAGATGCAGTTATTCACATATACTGTCATGAAGATATCAAATCATCTGAAATTAATACCTGAATTAAAAATATAAATATTCCAAACAGTAATTCTATAGTTCTTGAAATTAAAAAACAAAAAAGAAAATTTGAGCAAAAATAAGGTTAGAAGCAGTTTAGGGATCATTCCCCCATGTTTAAAGACTTAACAATAAAGCCACAGTAATTAAAACAAGATGTTATTGGCATAGATCTAAAAAATAGGACAGTGGTACAGAGGAAGAACTGCACCCAAACAAAATACACTGCATTGAATAGTACCTTCCATTCCAGATGATTTCATGTCCACCCAGAATCTCAGGATGTAGCCTCTTTGAATATGATGCAGAGATGTAATGCTTTAGTCAGCTTTTTTGCTGCTGTGACTAAAGGACCTGACCAGAACAACCGTAGGGGAGGAAATGTTTATTTGAGGGCTCACGGTTTCAAAAGTCTCAATCCATAGACAGCAGGCTCCATTCCTCAGGGATTGAGGTGGGGCTAAACATCATGGCAGAAGAGTGTAGTAAAAGGAACTGGCTCACATGATGATTCGGAAGCAGAGAGAGAGAGAGAGAGAGAGAGAGAGAGAGAGAGAGAGAGAGAGAGACTCCACTCTCCACAAAATATATATATCCATAGCCACACACCTCCAAAGAACCACTTCCTCCAACCATACCCAACCTGCCCCCAGTAACTACTCAGTTAATCCCATCAGGGATTAAGTCACTAATTAGATTAAGACTCTAACTCAAATGTTTTTCCTCCAAATCTTGCATTGTCTCACAATGCAAACCAAAACTTGTAAATATTTCAAATAAGGTCACATGGGACCTGACTGGGCCCAAATCCAATGCCTGGTATTTTAGAGAGGAAACCCTGTGAAGACAAGGAGACAATCATGTAATGATGGAGACAGAGGTTGGAGTGAGGCATCTACAAGCCAGGAACACCAGCAACACCAAGATTGCTGGAAACAATCAGAAATTAGAAAGAGGCAAGAAAGTATCTTTCTCAAGAGCCTTTAGAAAAAGCATGGCCCAGCCAACCCCTGACCTACGACTGCTCATTTCCTGGGCAGTGAGGCAAAACATTTCTGTTGTCTTAAGCCAGACTGTGGCAATTTGTTGTGGCACCTCTAGGAAACTAATATACAAACACATATATTGGAGATGTACACAGGGCAGCCATTTGGCATACTCCAGGGTATCCAGCATTGTATTCTGCATGTTCTGGGATGGTACAACTTATGTAGAACACAAGAATGGTGTCCCCATGGAGTTGTGAAGAGTAGCCGCTTCTTTATGTGGGAGAGAAGAGGCAGTACAAATTAATGTACAAAATATCAACTTGGCAGTGAATCATGCTGGAACTAAGGGCTAATCATGAAAACAACCTCATCTCATATGATATGAAACAATTTAGTCTGGATGGATTACTGGCCTAAGCAAGAAAAAAAGATTTTAAAATTCTAAAAGAAGATACTAAATAGTTTTATAACATTGAGGTTAAGAATTATTTCTTAAGCATAACACACACACACACACACACACACACAAATAAACCCAAACTTCTTCAATAAGTTTGACTATTTTGAAATTTAAAATTTCTGCAAAACAAGTAGCAAAGTGAAAACACAAGAACCTGAACAAGAGATTTTTGCATTGTGTATTCCATATGTAAAATTGATATCTAGAATATATGAAGAATTCCTAGAAGCCATAAGAAAAAGATAAAAAATACAAAAGAAAAAAATAGCAAAATATGTGAACAGGTAAGTCACAAATTTATAGCCATGAAATTTGATTCTATCTCTGAGGAAAAATTTTAAAAGTTTGATAATACTAATGATTGGGTAGAATATAGACAACATGAGAATTGTCATTCATTGCAAGTCTGGGTATAAATTTAGTAGGGCTATTTGGCAATATCTAGTAAAATTAAAGAGACATGTCCTCAGAATCCAGCAAGTCCACCTTCAGGTGTATTCTCTAGGGAGACTTAAACAGGGACACAAAGAATCATGCAAAGTATATTCACTGTGTACCATATGGTATAGGAAAATGCTGTAAACAAGTTTAAGGCCTATGAATCAGATCATTGGTAGATCCATTGTCAATATTTATGTAAATATTTATATACTCTAAATATATAATCATTTATACACATATAAAAACTGTTCACAGGAAAAAATATATAAATAATAATAATGATTTTTTAAACTATGCTATAAAGAATGCATGCTATATAACATCACCATGTACAATTTTAAATCTCATAAAAGAACCATAATATATTTTTTAAAAAATGTGTGTTGTAAAAGCAGGAATAAAAAAAATATGTTATTTTTAGTTATCATGTATGTTGTGGTGACATAAAAATGGACTATAAGAATAATACAGACTTTGGGATAATATTTACTTATTGGGAAGATGAGAGAGGAGTGAGATGGGTGCTTTCATATATATTTTACTTCCATTTTTAATCTAAAGTAAATATGACAAAAGTTGGTAATAAATTTATAATAAGCTCTGGTTTAGGACAGTTCATGACATCTGATGTAATTTTTCTGATCTTTTTGTGGGCTTGAAATAAGTGGTAAATAAGACAGAGACAGAGAGGGAAGATGAGGGACGCAGCAAGGTGGTATATTCTGAGATGGGCAGGTTATGAGCTCACCAAAGCAGCAGTGTGTTTAGTAGAAGGAGCTTGGCTGTTGTGCACAGGCAGACAGGTAAACTCCAGCTTCTTTCAGTTGAACTACATAACTATTCCAGACTCTGCCTACCCACCAGAAGATGGATGAATTAAAACTTAACTGAAAGTGTTGTGTGAGGAGTAAACAGAGGAAAATGTAAAATGCCCAATGCATGCCCCCAGGGTCCACTGACTGTGCCTGGTCAGGGGAACCCACCTTCACATCCTTAAGACAGTGGAAACAATGGAGTCTGTGCAGAATACATTCCACCTTAACTCACTGGACAGAACTGAATTCTCTGTTCTGATTCAGCTTTTTACCCCTTTTCCATTTCAGTAAAAGTAATTTTGAAAAGAGATTACATGCCTTTGGCATAAAGAAAGATGCAGACTATGGAGAAAATTGTAGGGATTCAGTTTCCACCAAAGTATCCATTAGAAAGGTAGGTGAGGAAGTTCCCATGGCTGTGCATTTAAGCTTAAGTCACTTACTTAGGAGATCATGGCACAGGCCTTTCACCCTTAGTTGTTAATGACCTTACTTTAAAGTACTGAATGGAACACGCAGTAGGGTCAATTGCAGACTCAATGACAAGAATTAAAGCACAAAGCTCCCTAATGAGATCTGCACTTATTCCTTGTGGTTCAAGGAACACTGTAGTTAATAGTTTACAGCCTGCAGGGTCAATCCCTTTGCAGAAGCAGAGTTAACTTAGGCATTCCCTGGGCTGTATAAACAACACTGTCTGTAGTAGGAAGCTTGACCCTCCTTTTATCATGCCAGGAAATTCTTGGACTACAGCCAGGGTCTGATATTTATGGTTCCATAAGCATTTGACTCTAAAAGTCTCTAATGCTGGAAAATGACCACTGGTCAGTTGCTAATACATGAGTGGCAGAACAAAGTTGCCCTTTAAGAGAGGGCAAAGGGGAGAATGCTCATGAGAATAATGTGCAGCAAGCATGACATCTACCTACAGAGTAAATACATACGTGTGTTTAATACATACCTATGACAGCCCTTTGTGTGCAAGTGTGTGTGTGTTATCTACAGAGATGCTAAAATGTTAAAATAAATGCTTTAAAAATTTAAACAGCATCTACTTTTTCTCTATGTAAAAAGGGAACAAATGCTACATGTTATTTATCAAAATAGTGAGATGTAGGTTCTATCCCAGTAGAAAGTAACTTCCTTGAGTTCCTTGGGTTGAAGGGAAAGCTGGAGAGAGAGCTGCTTTCATCCATTTTTTCTCTGCTCTGTATAAAAAAATAAGTGGGGTGAGGGTGTTCTTCAGAGTAACCCAGAAATTGTTTATTCTCTTATCAAAAATAAATAAATAAATAAAAAGAAAAGAAAGATTTTACAAACTTTTTTTGGACATGATATCCCCTATCTAAAAACACAATTCTTCATTTTGAAATCCATTAACCAACCTTTCTAAGCATTTTTAAATCACATAGGATTCCTAATAACCGAATCAGAAGCTGCAGTTGCGTACATTTTCTAGACATCCTGTCTCCACGGTAACCTGTTTCCTCCTGACAGGCTGGAGGGGCTGGAGAGAAGTGAGAAGATGGAGACAAGATGAAGTCACATCCAGGGACGAGGGGGCCACTGGCTGATGGATCGATTCCGACAAGAATAAAACAATTCATTGAAATCAATGTCAGCAATGCGCAGGTGCGTCTCAGAATTCATGCTGCACCAGAGAGTTGCAAACACTGCACTGTTTCTCTCAGTAACAGTAGTGCCCAATAATCAGATTAGACACTATTTTTAAAGCCTGAATTCCATAGTAAAACGTCACCCAGAAATCTTCAGCAGGTTATTCTGGTCTACACAATTCAGGCAAATGACAGAGAAACCATAGGCATATTGCTGGAACTAATGGATATCTTGCCAGAAGCTTTTGATGTGATTAGAGGGAAGATGGAATCTCCTTTCCAGGCATATTTGAAACTATCTAACTTGCCTACCAGCAGGAATGCTCTCCAATGCAAAGTGGCCCTAGTTCGAACAGAACTGACAATGTGGAAACCACCCAAACTGTGCCCAACCTGTGTGTTCTGCACTTGGTATGAGTTAAAAGACACTGGACAGGGACATCAGATTTTGCAGGGTTCACAATAGATTAAAACTCAGTTCTCAAAGCACTGGGGCCCAGCACCTAGTGAATTGACACACATGGCTCTTTCCTACCTCTATCTCCCTCCTAACCTAACACATAAGTCCTGCCCCCTCTGCCAGTATAAAGACAATGCACTCCTCACCTGAAAGAGCCAGGCATCCTGCAGACAACTGACCTGCAGAGACAGAATCCTCAATAACACCCACTCATGTCCTCTGCACAGTCACTTATGCTGAGCCCTAGACAACATATCAACACGAGATTTGCCACATCCTAATGAAGAAATGTTTTTATTATTATTATAGTAGCAGTATTTCCATTTGAAGGAAAAGGAAACAGACTTATCAAAATTTAAGTATGTGCAGAGAGTATACACGGGGAATCCAACCTTAGCAGCATCACTTTGAAATCTTTGTTCATCATACCTATTCTACTGCCTAAGATTAATAAGATTTTGCCATTTGCTGGATATGAAATTGGGTCCAGTTAGAGATGCTCTGAATCTCATCTTTCTATAAAGTAGGATCATCATCTTTGCTGCTTTTTTTCAAAAGAATCTTACAGTCTACTTGAGGTGCGAGGCTACTTACTGGATTATATAACAGAACAAAAAAGGGAAGGGGAAATGGTAGAAAGATTTTTAAAAGAAAAGAAATCAAATATAAATGTTCTAGGATATATAAAAATAACGATAAATGAATAAAACCTCTAGGGTGATAGTGTAAGCCGGTTGTGCATGGTGAGCATCAATTGAGATGGAGTGATCAGCAAAGGCCTCTCATGAAGGTTATATTTGATTTCCTGGGAACTGATAAACAAGAATTTGTCCTGCAGGTGAAGTCCATTCCTAAGAGTAGGGACACCAGATAAAAATCCTGAAAACAGGAAGAAATGAATGTGGCTGGAACAGAGATATCCATTAGGAGAGTGAGAGGAGGCTAGTGGGTTCTGGCCATTACTCTAGAGAGTTTGGATCTGAGTCCATCCTCTTCTATTGATTCAAATATACTTTCCCTTTGCTTACATGTGTCATCAATGCAAAGTAGGAAGACCAGATTCCTGACAACAGTCATGGTAAGTCTCCGGAATAGGAACCCAAAGATGCAGAAATTGAGTGGGCAAGAGAACATGCATTGAGGGAGCTAAGTGTTAGACCAGTTTATTTATTACCATAGACATTTTTTTCCTGGAGTAGGAGGGAATTATTTGTTTGTTGGGTTTTCATTTATTTTGTTCTTTCCCCTTTTCCTTTCATTGGAGAAAATGCAGATGATGAATGTGAGAGAATATCTTATTCCAACAAAGAGACTGAAAGATTTTGTGAAGCTCTAATACCAAGCCCCTAAGAACATTTATTAATTCACCCAGCAAACTTGTGTTAAGTACTGGGACAGTCACTGACACCAGTTATCCCTGCATTTCTAGCTCATAGGACCATGACTTTTTGTGTGTGCCATCATAATGCTCAATCCCAAAGAGTACGTTCAGTTCCACAGTTTATTTTCCAGGTGTGGAAGACCATATGACTTGGTGCTGGACAAGGAGACATAAATGGAAGTTACTGGTACAATGTAGGTGTTCTCACACTAAAGTGCCTTGCAGACCTCCAGCTATAGTGGGTGCAGCTGACTGAGGTTGCAGCTGCTGTGCACACACATCCAACTGGACATCTCCTAGCTCCCAGCCAATGATAATGTGGCAGAGACACTGAGGCAGGCCTATTCCTGGGAGACGTGGGATTCCTCTGAAAGGAGCTCTGAGTGACGTTTCCTTGACATTCCGGCCAACTGCATCACAGACTAAGATGTATCCACGAGCTATCTTTCTTTCTCTCATTCACTCAGAGTCAGATTTGCATCATGGACTTACTATTCTTCCAGCCTCTGCCAGTTACCTTGCATTGTCTCTTCCAGACATTTCATGTTGGATATTGTCCTGGTTCTGGTATCTGCTTCTCAGCAAACCCAGCCTAACACAAGAAGTATAGAACCCGTGTGTTGTTATAAGAAAATCTCTAAGTAAATTAAGTGAAAAAAAAAGTCAAGGTTTGGAACAGCATACAGAATGTGCTACCTATTATGTTAGGATGAAGAGTAAATGAAAATATAAATGCACGTTTGTTATAAAACATAAGCGCAACTATAGTAATTATACATGGGGTGGGTTATATAGCAGAAGCTGGAGGGCTGATGGATGACAGGAAGAAAGTAGTATTTTTTAATTCTATCTTTTTACACATTTTTGGTTGTTAACTGAGTGAAGATATTATACCTATAATTTTATTAAAATAAAAGATTCAGTGTCTTAAGACACAAATCAGATTTGGGGAATTCTGATTGCTCTGGAACTTGTGACACGTATTTTCAATAAGGCAATTTAAGAATTGGAAAAGCTTTTTTGTAAGTCATAAGAAGACATCAATTACTCAACTCAGTTGCATGCTAGAGCCCCAAAGCAGCGACACTCCTTATGAAGCTGTGAAAACTATTTAACACCCTTCTAACAGGATTCTATAACCACTCACAATACGCACAGCACATCAACAGAACCTCCATTCAGAATCTGAAGCTACCATCTTCTGAATTGACTCTTTCCTAAGTTTAAGTATCTGGCCATGATAGTCCCTGATATTAATTCACAAATTCTAAAAATGGCAGGTTCAGAGAGACCCATGAGAACCCGAATTAATCTCCTCTCAAGAAGGTGACTGTTTTAATGGGACACACACCCCTGTTTCCTCTGCTCAGAGCATCATTTAGAGATATAAGCTAGAGTCTCTTCCTCCAAAACAGTTTGCAATGTTATGCTACTTGCAAGAATGGGAACCAAATTGTTAATAGAAGTGTTTTATTAATAACCTTAATAAAGATTTTATTAAAACTCCATAAATTATATATCGTTCAGAGACAGACAGTTTGGGGGAAAAAGATGTTTGTACTCTTGCATACCGTCTCACACTAAAATTAACAAGGATATTATTTAACCATGATTTTTTTTGAGGGAGGAAGATAACGAGTATTGTCAAGATTAAATATTCAAAATTTTATATATTCAGGAATTCATCTAATACATGTATAATATGCTTGGGAGAACACTATAGTTTTAAAAGTGACAACCTGGAAAATTTAGACAATACAGTTACTGTTTGAGTCTCCAAATATCATTCACCTTTGCTTTAAGCACGAATTCTTTATATTATAAAGTATCTGTGTTCCATGGCAGAGCACTTGCCTAGCATGTATGAGGCACTGGGTTCAATTCTAAGCACCTCATATAAATAAATAAAATAAAGGTCCATTGGCAACCCAAAAAAAAAAAATTAAAAAAAGAAAGAAAGAAAGAAAACTTGGTCACATGGAGGCCTTTTTTCTATTAAGTCTAAAGAATATTACACAAAATTACATATAAGAGTTTGTGAGGGGAAAGGGGAAAAATAAAAACAAGGGAGAGAATTGAATAACAGCAGATGGGGTAGAGAGGGAAGATGGGAGGGGAGGGGAGAGGGCATAGTAGGGGATAGGAAAGGCAGCAGAATACAACAGTCACTAATATGCCATTATGTAAAAATGAGAGTGTGTAACCGATGTGATTCTGCAATTTGTATTTGGGGTAAAAATGGGAGTTCATAACCCACTTGAGTCAAATGTATGAAAGATGATATGTCATGAGCTTTGTAATGTTTTGAACAACCAATTAAAAAAAAAGTCTAAAGAAAACCTTAGAGGTCTTTTTGAAGATAATTTTTGGAAAAAGGCCACTCTTAACTGAGCTCCCACTATATTCTAGGCTCTGTGTTAGGGACTTCATATAGATTATCTCCAAATTTTACAGTATCTCTATATTACGTAGGTATTTTTCTTTTCTTCAGATGAAATTCTAGAATCAACACATAGGAGGCAGATCAAGAATTTAAACTCATGCTCTTTATTCTCTGTGAACTGCCTCCCAGCATTGGTAAAGAAAAAGAACACTTCACAATACCTGGCACAAAGTGTATGTCCAATAAATGTGAGTTTCCTTGTTACTGTGTTTTATTCTCTAGGCACAGAATTCACCCATCTGTCCTGAAGCTGTTCAAATAATCAAATTTCCATTTGCTTTTAAATTAGATTTGTTGTTGACCTAAGGAAATCAAATAGGAGATGTTGCTCTTTATATGTCATTCAAGTCATATTTTGCAATCATATTGGAGCCAGTGCAGGTGGGAGACCCCCACCTTGTAGGGAAGACAGCAGACTTGGTGATACTGTCCAAAGCATTAGTGATACTTTGAATGTCAGAAATTAAGCTTCAGGGTGACTTTCTCTACCAATATCAGAAAACAAACACACTATGGGCAAGGTAAGCATCACCATGCATAACTGGGCTGTGGTTAACTTCCACTGAGTCTTGAAAAGAAAACTGAGTTTATGCAATAGGAATCAGAGCTCCAAAGTGTTAAAATTATAGGAATAAAATACTTAGAAATCTTTGATAAGAACATTGGAGACCACATTATATTTGCATATTTTTTGTTTTACATTGCTATATGGCAATTAAACAATACAGAATATTTGTTCAACATGAAAAAGTAAAAACACTGCTAACAATTGTTATGTATCCTATCTTAACATTTGTGATACATATAAAGACATATCCTTTTTTGCCTCATGGGCAAACATACTTTATTCATGATTCTGGATCTTGCCTTTGCATTAAATGTACCTTCAAGATTTTGCTCAGTGCGTACACAAAGATTGCATTGGTCAGGGTTGCCAATTGTCAGCAACAGAAATCTGAGTGATTAAACCAGCATGACATTCGTGAAAAGTATACTGGGTATATTTCTGAATAAGATGGCTTCACAATGAAACCTGGAGAATTTTCAACAGGGATTTACTCCAAAACCTCATTGTTGTGCTCCTCTGCTAAAGGCATCATCTCTGGGTGCAGTCCTCTTCTTTCCTCAACTGACATGACACTTACCAACCCTTGGATGATGTTGCCAGAAATAGTGCCTCTTCTGCCCGTGCAGAAGAATGAGGACTTCAATCGCCACCCTCATCAGAATGACTTTTGTGCACACCTGTGTTATGGTTTCAAGATTAGGTTTCCCCTAAAAGCTTGTGTGTGAGACAGTGCAAGAAAGTTTAGAGGTAAAATAATTGGGTTATGAGAGCCTTAACCCAATCCGTGAATTATCCTCTATTAGGATTTAACTGGATGGTGATTGTAGACAAGCAGGATATGGCTAGAAGAGGTGGGTCATTAGGGATGTGCTTCGGGGTATATATTTTGTGAGTTAGGCTTAGTTGCTCTTTCTCTCTTCTTTCTGGTCCATGTCCTGAGCCACTTCCCTCCGCTGTACTCTTCTGCCATGATCTGTCTCACTTCAGACCCCAAAGAATGGAGTCAGCTGTCTATGGACTTAGACCTCTGAAATCATGAGACTCAAACTTTTCCTCCTCTAATTGTTGTTGTCAGGTCTTTGGTTACAGCAGCGAAAAAGCTGACTTAAACACCATGCTTCCTCAGATGGCAAGTTTCCAATTTAAAGGCTGTGGTCAAAGAAAGCAATCAACAGAATGAAAAACAAAAACCTACAGAATGAGAGAAAATGTTTGCAAAGTGTACATTTGACAAGGGGTTGATATCATGAATATGTAAGAACTCAAACAATTCAATAGCAAAAAAAAAAACCCACAAATAATCAATTTAAATAAGGGCAATAGATCTAAGTAGACATTTCTCAAAGGAAGACATATACATGGACAAAAGTACATCAAAAAAATGTTCAGCATCCTAATCATCAGGGAAATGCCAATTAAAACCACAAAGAATATTACCTTACTCCAGTAAGTATGGCTCTGATCAAAAAGACAAAAGATAACAAGTACCACTGAGGATGTGGTGAAAAGGGGACACTTGCATGTTGTTGGTGGGAATATAAATTAGTACAGTCATTGTGGGAAGCAGTATGAAGGGGCCGAAGAAAACTAAAAATAGAACTTCCATATGATCCAGCATTTCCACTACTGAGCATGTAGTCTAAGGAAGTGAAATCAGTATGTTGAAGAACCATCTGCACTCCCATGTTCATTGCAGTACTATTCAAAATAATCAAGAAATGGAAATAATCAAATTGTCTCTCAACTAATAAGTGGATAGAGAAAAAATGTAGTACATATTCACAAAGAGAATACTATTCAGCTGTAAAAAAGAACAAAATCCTGTCATTTTTAATGATACGCATGGAACAGGAGGTCACTGAGTTAAATAAAAGAGACACGTAAATAAAAGTACTGCATGATCTTTCTTACATGTAGAATCTAAAAAAGGTGATCTCAAAGAGTTAAGTATAGAATCGTGGTTACCAGAGGCTGGAAGAGTAGGGGAGATGGGGAAAAGATGATTCATAGGTACTAAGTTATAGTTAGGGAAAGCAATTTATTGTTCTATTGCACAGTAGGATAACTATATATAGTTATGTAGTTTATATATGTGTTTAAAAGCTAGAAGAATTTGGAATGTTTTCAGCATAAAGAAATGATAATTGAATGGATAGATATATTTACCCTGGTTTGAACAATACATGTATACATATATCAAATGTAATATGATAGTCCATAAGCATGTATGAGTTATATGTTAAAATAAATAGATTTAAGAAAATAAATAGATAAATGCAAAACCTTTAAATATTATTAAGTCTTTGGAAACTCACTCTGAATGGGAGATCTAAGCAAAGAAAAAAGGAGGGAGAGAAAAAGAAGGAAAGAAGGAGGGAAGAAACTTGAACAATCATCCGATAAAATATTTTTTTTCTTTTAAATTAGTATATGTTGATAGCTCTCTCAATAAAAAGTTAAACCCTAATTATGAGTCTAAATAGTACTTCAATAGATATCCTTATTCAAAAAATTTTAAGTATGAATAGAAGGTAAATTCATGGAAATAATGTTTCATGATAGTCAAAGACCATGCATGTCTCTAAGATTGATAATCATTATCAGGATGACTTCCAGAATATTGTTCCAATGTACACTCCAGAGTAGCAGTGTGTAAGGGCACCTCCTTCTACATAACCCACTCAACACTGGATAATTGGATCCATTTATTGCCAACCTAGCAGATAAAAAAAGTAGCAACTTTTGGCTCCAAATCCAATTTCTTGAGTTATGGAGTGAGGCTGAACATTGTTTTCTCATATATTCCTTTCTTACCTAGTAAATACTTGCTATATTTTTGTCAGACTATATTGTCTAATTCCTATTATAAATTGTTGGTTCATTAGATTTAACTTCTATCCAGAAACTTGTTCCCTTAATTGGAAATTTGCTAAGTTGCTACTTTGACACTCCAAGAAAGCCACAGATCCTTGCTGGTGATCATCTTTCCCCCACATAATTATTTTAAGCAAAATTACTAAGAATATATTGCCTTAAAGTCAGGGACTACTTGTTTATATTAAAGGAGGACAGGTGGGGGGAGAAGGAACCCGGTTCTTCTCTTTCTGAGCCTAGTGTTTAGCCCTACTATAACAATAGTGCTACCCAAAAGGAAAGGTCTTCTTAATAAAATCCATTCAACAGCCAGCACAATTTTATCTCCTTCCCCAGAAAGTAGGAAAATTTGAAAATCCAACTCTGCTAACAGTTCAACAGCATCTTGAACATGTCTAATCATGTGTGTTGACATAAACGAAACATAAGGATTTGGGCAAAAGGAGACACAGCTGGGATCATTTAAGGTGGAAGCCAGATGGGTATAGGTCCTAGATCAGTGTCCTCCATGTCTGGCTGCCCAGCCCAGCAGGATGTACATCATCTGGTAACCAGATCCTGTTCCAGACCTATGGAATCAGACTCTTAGATGTGGAGCATGGTTCGCAGCAACCTACTTTAAGGACCCTTTCAGGTCATTAGAACACAGACTGACGTTTGAGAACTGGCTAGAATAAACACAAGCTGTGGTGGTTCAACTTCTGTACTTTATCTGGCAGTCTCTGTCAATATTTCTTCTCTCTGAAGATGTTAGAGAAGAAGTCACTGCCTCCAAAAGCAGTCACAGGTAATACTACCCCCCTTGGATAACCCAGTCCTACCCATGGGTCATAGAAAACTGCTAAAGCAAATTTCTGGAGCAAGTTTGAATTTCAGCCAAGCTCTTTAAAGTTTTGCTGGGTACTTTGACATACCTGAGTAAGAAAGGAGTGTTCAAGGCATGTATACTTACACATCCACATACACAACTGTGTCCATCAGAAAAGGCACCACCTGCGGAGTACAGCTGTCCAAGAGAAGTGAAAGATTTGCCTCCATTAAGTTTGCTCACTGTGTTGTAACTATATTTTTGGACTTCCCCTTATCACAGTGTGACGTCCATTTGCACACCACGTTTTTCCAGTGACTGAAAAGTGATCGCCGCAGCTTGGCAGCCTGCAATGCTGCACAATCATTTATTTCTCACAGCACTCTATCGTGGACGTTCCCATTGAGCACAAAACCTTTGAAGTCCATGGTGCATATAATTCAGCTGACAGTGGATTGGAATAGAGTCCATCTAAATAAAGTCCAAGCCTGAGCAGGCATCAAAATATCTCTTCTATAATTGGCAAGTGCTATTATTCTCCTGAGCTATTAAAAAAAAGAGAAAGAGAGAGACATTTTCTAGGTTACATATTTTATCGACTCTTGCTGTAATGATTTTTCTTTACTTTTTAAGGAGTTCTTATGTCTCAAAATCTTCAACTGCTCTCAAAATCTCTCAAACTTTGACTTCGTTTATATTTACCAATGTGCCCACTAAGAAAACAAGGAAATATTTTTGAGACATATCTCAAGCTTTTTGACCTGTGAGGGTTGCTTTGGATTCCCCTGAGCTTTTCTATCTAATTTGTGTAAATTCTTTTTAAATTGGGGTTCATTTACTTAATGTTCAATGTCGGCCATGACATCCTAAAGCAATTTCAGAAGACAGGGGTAGTTCCAGGATACAGTCTCTTCCCTGAATGGACTTCTAAGAGGAAGGATGGGAGGCAAATTTGGGAACAGAGAGCAAGGAGGCTTTTTGTTATTCTAACATGGCAAACACTGAAATAGTTATAATAATAGCCTTTAGCTTTCAACTTCTGCTCCTCATGGACCCCAAGTTAGCATTTGAAACGTTCTGTCTATGTTACTATTTTTAATTCCAGGTTATAATATAAGTAAACCTGGCCTAAGAAACACCTGGGGTAATTTAATAATAAGGCAGGACACAAAAGATGCTAACAGTTGGTACTAGGGCATAAAAACACAGAGAATATAAAATGTAATAGCAATTGCCAAATGTAATACAATTTCATGAAAATGCAATTAAATCAGGTTGGATAAATAGCTTCCAGGATATAATAGCAAGAAGAGAGAGTTCATTTCAATGAAGTGAAAATGGCAAAAAAAAACTGAATAAATAATTTAAAGCTGGAAATGAAAAAGTTCCGTGTGGAGTTTAGAAGACAATTGAGCTCATCTGACCTTGTGCAAGTCAGTTAACCTCCAGGGGCCTCACATTCCTTATTAGGGGAAAGTGAGGACAGGAGGGAGGGCTAGACTACTGATCTCAAAGGTCTATTCAAGTTCTGAATTTCCCTCCTGGGCTTGGGAGGGAATGGAAATGTAGGGCATCAACACAACAACATTAGTGGCTCTGGAAAAGAAATGCACATATACAAACTGTGAATTTGGGTTTCATATGAAGCATTGATTTTATCCCCTGGGATCCTTTGTTAATCTCTACAAAAATAGAAGATAAGAATAAGTGCTTGCAATGGTTTAATTTCTGTGTTCCATCATTTCCTAGCTACAGTTTCCTCTTATCTAGGGTTACAAAAAGGCGGTCTGCATACAGATAAACCATCCCATGTGGCTAATGCCACTCTGCAGTTTCAGGTTCAGTCACTCTCTCCATTTTTCTGCCCATCTGCTGCTTTTCATTCACCTGATCCTCCAGGATAGAGAAACTAGCTGGATGCTAATCAGTGGATGGGGAAAGAGGAAGCTGTGTTACTGCAAACCGGATAGATCAGGGATCACGGGTCAATCAAGCAAGGGCTCTAGTGAGAGATGTTAGAAATTTAATTCATTTAACCAGGAAGACATGCTGAAAGAAAGCAATGCCTTCATGCAACATATAGACACAAGTCAATCACAGAGAGCAGGGGGGATTATTGTGCTTCCCATGCTTATTCATAAATCCATGAGTTCTTGAGAAAAAAAAAAAGAGGTGTTTCTAATCTCACCTTTTTTTTTTTTTTGCCTGCAATATAATGTAATCAAAAAGACAATTGATCCTATATTCTTTATTGTCAGCTAAGGAAATGTTTCTCACTGTCTTCTTCCAAAGTAATTTATCAGCAAACATGAAAGTAAAACTGGATCTTTGTCAAGAAAGGCCATTGATTATGCCTACTAATGCTCAAATTCCTGGTTGGAAATGTATTTATTTGCTAGTTACATGATATTTATTTATATTTATTTGTATTTTATTTTAAATGCATTTATTTGGTAGTTACATGATAATTTTAACCATTGACCCTTTAATGGCATTGATAATTCCTCCTTAGTAGGAGTAAGATAGGGAGTATGGTGGAAATTTAAGTCACTACAATACTATAGCAATGAGATTAGACAATGTACTCTGTAATCAGAGTGCACCATTTCCTAGTCATGGGGACCTCCAAATTGCTATGTAATATATTCTTTGAATGCTAGTATCCTGAAATGTAAAGACGGTGATATTCACAGTAACACCTACCTTATAGGTATACAATGGTGGTTAAATGAGATACTATAAGTGTTTGGAAGTGCCTGGAACATAAATAAGTACTGTATGGGAGCAAATATTACAAGGAACAGGATATAGGAGGGACTAATAATAGCAGTAAGAATAGTCCCTAAAAGTTCAAATTTCAAAAGTCCTGATTATAGAAAATCAGTGCCCACTATTTTGTTCTCCTAGTCAAACATTCCTCACCCTGTCATTGATTATTTAAAAAGCATCCCTGTGAGGTTATACTATGTGTTTTCTATGTGGTAGCAAGAAAAGGAAGTTGTTTCATACTCCCAACAGTGGGTATTTGCAATTGCCTGTTTCTTTCAGGATAAAATAAGAACTCAGACTAATGAGGGCAATAGGAGTTAATCTTACAGAGAAAAGACATAGGTCAGAAAGCAGTCCAGCTTTAGAAAACCAGAGTTTATAAAGAACTGGATTATTTTTCAGAATGATGTCTAGAAGTCTTCATTTCTCATGGCTCACCTCCTCTGACTTCAACTTCTCTTGCTTTCTACCTTTTTCCACTATCATTTGACAGTCCTTGCATTCAGATTCCCCAGAAGAATCTATTTGATCTAGGTAGATTTTGTTTCTATTTGTGTGTTTCATTTTTGTAGGAAGTAATGGATGTTTTGGACAAAGTTCTTAGGCCAAAGCCTTCCTAGGACCCCATGTAGCCTACTTGTATTTTTAAACTTAGAAACCAACCCTGATGCACCAGTTATGACCAGTGTGTAAACTTCTTGCAGTACAAAGGCAAATCATACTAAAGAACTGTCTCGTTGGCCATGTTGTTGGGAAATTAGAGTTGCAAACATTCATAATGTTATAAATCTTTCTCTAGTGGAAGACCCACAAAATCTTGGAGAGTTTGAACACAGATTATGCCCCACACTGCCTTCCTGAACATGATAGGTTAAAATGCAAATGTAATTGGCCTATAAGGTATCTTTAATTTCACATGGTTTTGTTGATATCTAGGAGGCCAAACCTAACTGAAGGCTAGACTGAAACTATCAGAAAAAAAAAAAAATCCTAGTAACAGTTGTAGCTGCAGAAAGCCTTGATGTAAACTGTGGAGCCAACCTAGATGTCCTTCAGTGGGTGAATGATTAAAAAAAAATGTGGCATTTATACACAATGGAATATTACTCCACACTAAAAAAGAATAGGATCATGGCATTTGCAGGGAAATGGATGACATTAGAACAAATTATGCTAAGTGAAGTTAGCCAGTCCCAAAAAACAAATGCCAAATGTTTTCTCTGATATAAGGGGGGGTGACTCAAAGTGGGGTAGGGAGGGAGAGCATGGGAGAAAAATTACCTCTAGATAGGGAATAGGGGTGGGAGGGTAAGGGAGGGAGAATGGGAATAGCAAGGATGGTGGAAGGAGACGGTCACAATTATACAAAATACATGTATGAAGATGTGAATTTGGTGTCAACATACCTTCTATACAAACAGAGGTATGATAAATGGTGGTATAAAGATGTATTGAGAATTGTATGCAAAAAAAATAAGAGAGCTCATGTATAATGGCATAATTTGATGTGAACATACTTTATATACAGAGTTACAAAAAATTGTGCTGTAAATGGATAATTATGAATGCAATGCACTCCACTATTGTCATGTATATAAGAAATAAATTAAAAAATAAAAAAAATTAAAAAGGAAAGCCTTGATGTAGAGGAGTTACGAAGAATTTTACAAAATGTGTAAATCAAAATCAGCTGCAATATTGGATCAACACCCACAAAATTACTCCTAAGTTCAAATAAATGCCTAAGAAGAGAGGCTTATTCTATAGGAAAGAAAACTACCTCTCAATTCATTTTGTTCCATTGTCCCAGATATGGAACACCTATAAAAACTTAAATACAGTATACAATATATAATGTAATAATATAGCATATAATTAAGTAACAAGAATAAAAATTTAAAATAATAATCATAACATTAATTAATATAATACTATGTAAGATCTAGGTTATTATTTCCAAACTATTATTTCGAGCCATCTATGTTCTCATCATTGAAATATTCACAGAATTGAAAACTTGGGACTTAATGTGTTAAACAAATACAAAGTTCTTTAAAGCCATGACAGGATACGGGTTGTGATGGAGTATTTGTTTCTAGCTGGGCTTTAAATTTCAGTGGTTTCAGATTTATTCATCTAAGGACCAAATTTCATGGGGATTCAAAATATGCATAACACATATTTGTCTCACTTGGAAAACCAGAAAAATACACATATGAAAGTATGATTGTGACACATTAAATGAATAACTATCTACAGAAATGATGTAGGTGGTGAATGCTCGTGAACACCGTCCTCAAGCTTGACTCTACGTTACCTGAAGAGCTTTTAAACCTAATGATTGCAGGGATATCTAACTTAATTGGTGAGTTAACTCCAGGCATTATTATTTTTATTAAATGGACACTTTTATTAAAAGGGAGAGGAAGAAGATGAATTAGTGTGTCAGAAAAGTCAGAGAATACTTTGGGAAAAGATTTGGAGAAGACTTTTAAAGGAATCTGGACATAAAAGAGAACAGATTATTCTAAGAGAAAGAAAGTAAGAGCAAAATTGAGAATCAGGTTGTGATATGTAATTCATTTTGTAAATGTGTAAAGTGAACAAGAATTTGGAGGAGCATAAATGCTGAGATGAGGATATGGAATTTAACAAATTATTGGGGGAAATAAGAGATATCAGAAGCCTGTGAAGAGAAAACCAATAAGACATTAAAGATAATTATATAAATGGCTGAAAGTGTGGAAAATCACCAACCTTCCTCAACTTTCAAGGTTAAAAAACAATCCTTTTTCATACTGAGAAAAGTCTCTCATTTTATTCAAAAGCTCAAAAAATACTTATGGTAATCGAATGTTTGTCAGTATCTAGAGTATTGACACTGGATTCTTTCCTCTGAATCAGGGTATATCTAGTCTACAAAGTCTTTGATATTGAGGAGTCAGGAAATGAAAAATAAATTATAGTTGGTTCCTATCTTTCAAGTTCATCTTAAATGATTAATACTGTACTATATATCATGTACAAGGACATACTCCTTCTTGAGACTCTCTGTATCATATATAATTGAACTTCTGTTTGGGTGGCTTTTGGTCTAGGTGCCGTATCAGAAGACAGCAATCTTATCTTTATGAAAACCTTGAAATTGTATGATATAGGGGAAATAGCAATGGATTTAAATCAAGTTGTCCCATCAAAAAACTGTCTGGCCTCAGAGAAGTAGTTAACCTTTGGGGGCTTCAATTTCCTCATCTGTGAAATCAGGAAAGTGACCTGGATGATGTCTTACATTCTTTCTAACTCAAATTCTATGATCCATTCGCTCCCTGAAATTCTTTTCCACTGGATGGTTAATGGGTTTGAAAATAAACATTCTTTTTGCCTATCTACTTTTCTTAACATCTTTATCTTTTGTATCTGCAAAGATTTCTGTTTTCTTTATGTTTGACATAGGTAAAAGGAAATATTGTGTGAGTTTGCTTAATGTACAAAATGAACTGCAAATTAGGCTATATCTCTAATCTTACCATGGGAATACCCAAATGGTTCTGAAATGCCATTGTCCCAATTTCATCAACATCTCCTTTTCTAGTAGCATCGTGATGTAAAAGTAGATG
The DNA here is from genome assembly GCF_045843805.1 of Urocitellus parryii. Taxonomy (NCBI): domain Eukaryota; kingdom Metazoa; phylum Chordata; class Mammalia; order Rodentia; family Sciuridae; genus Urocitellus; species Urocitellus parryii. The sequence continues at coordinate 39,330,429 of NC_135536.1, forward strand.
TCCCAGAGTTGGCATCCTGTCTAATTTTCAATTAAAGATTTCTCTATGCATCCTTTCTTGTCAGTATTTTCGAGGTTACATAAAAACATAAGTGTTGCTTCCATTTAAATAAAAGGCTCTCTAAAAAATGGGTGCTGGGCTTGCCATGTCAAAAACAATAAAATGGAGTTGACCGGAAAGAGTGCAAGAATCCATTAGAAATGGTCACCATAATCATATTATAGAGGATTTATGGCATCCCAGCTAAACAACTGCTCATGTGACTTTGGTCTATTGAAGGTACTGGGTTAAGAAGTAATTCTATGATCAACTACTAAGTTTTATTTTTTACTTTGCTTCAATTATTACAACTGTAGAAAAACTGATTCTCCCTCCCCCACTTTTTTTCATCTTCTATGATCAAAATGTAGCTAAATGCAAATTCCTTTTTTCTGTTAGGCTATGGCACAGCCTACAAGAGGAGGACATTTATTGTAGGTTCCAGTGCTATCCTTAGAATTTCTTGCATTTTATTTGGTCTAGTCATCTGTTCTGTCCATGCCAACAATTGGAAAATCTCCCTTTCCTTGAATTCTGGTGGGCATTGAAATTCAAAATGACTTTAGAAAGAGGTAGTTTCTGTTAAAGAGTACTGAAGTATAGACAGTCTGTAGTCATCTGATGTTCAAAATGCAGTCAGGGATAGAAAACCAGTTTTCAACATTTGAATGATTCACAAATGTATGCCAACTTCTAGACTTAGATGATCCTGAGTCATCATGACACCCAAGGGACAAGAATCCTTGGTTTCTTTTCCTTTGTAAAAATATTTTGTTGTAACTGACACATGGACATAATGCATATGATTTAAATATGTAATTAAACAAAATAGTGAAACAAATATTAATGAACCAAACATCATAATTAAAACTGGAACACTATCAATCTCATTTTTACTTCTGTAGACTCCTCCCCTATAGTCTCATTTTTAGCATTCTCCACTATCTTCTATTGTGTGTTTATTATCCCATTGCTTTTATTTACAGGTCCCACATATGTAGGAATCCCCAAATCAGTGATTTTCAAACTATAGGTTATGGAGATGAAATCAAGTTTATGAGTCACTATTAACATTTGGTTTTAATTTAGAAGAGAATAAACATGGTAAGTGTAACACTGCAAGTAAATTTGTTTCTCTCTCTTTCTCTCTCTCTCTCTCTCTCTCTCTCTCTCTCTCTCTCTCTCTCTCTGTGTGTGTGTGTGTGTGTGTGTGTGTGTGTGTGTAAATCATTTCTTATTGTAGTTCATGTGCCATATATTCTGGTTGTCAAATGGGTTTTAAAAACACTGCCCTACATTTGCACGTAAATGGATGGAGTTAGAGAATATAATGCTAAGTGAAGTAGGCCAATCCCCAAAAACCAAAGGCTGAAGGTTTTCTTTGATATGAGGATGCTGACTCATAATGGCGATGGGGAGTAGCATGGGAGGAATGGAGGAACTTCAGATAGGACAAAGGGGAGGGAGGGTAAGGGATGGGGCATAGGAATAGGAAAGAAGGTAGAATGAATTAGACATCATTACCTTAAGTATGTGTATGAATACATGTATGCTGTGAAAATACTCTCTATAACTGTAATATGAAATGAATTGCATTCTGCCATCATATATAACAAAAATAAATAATTTAATAAAAAAACACTGCCCTAATTAATATACTAATAATTATTTGGTTTGAGCTTTATAAAACTTGTGTAATGTTGAATATATTCTTTAGTGGCTTGTTCTTTCTAGTCTAAGATTCATCTGTTGATTTATTTTCACTGATGAATAATATTCTTTGCAGAGTAATAATGCAATTTATTTATATCCTCCTGTCAATTGGATTGCTTCCAATATCTTATTATAACAAAACTGCTGTTGTGAATAGTCTTGTGCTTTCCAAATATACTGTGTGGGTTTCTAGGAGACCATATATAGAAAATAAATCACTAGATTTTAGGATATGTGTATGTTAAGGTATATATTGCCAAAATATTTTCTAAATTGATTATGCTTGCTTGCTTGCTTTGTATACCCTCTTCTCTCCTACTCAGTTCTTTATCCATCTACCCAGAAAATAGCCTCATATTCTTGAATTCCCAGCAATCCACGCATACTCAGAAGCTATATTGCCCTCTTAGCTCTTTCCTGATTTTTAACTTCCTGCATATGAAAGATATTTTGATACCTATTGTGGCTAGGAAACACTCTCTTACAGATCAATTCCTTTCTATTGTAATGAAAATCTCATCAGCTCAGAGACTTTGATAAATCATTTTCTTATCCATGATCTATCTGCTTCATTCTCTGTTTGATTCTTGTTGTCAAATTTAACTTAATTTCTCTTGTATCTGTTTCTGTTTTTTAAATTGGGAAGGATTCAAGGTTTTACTAGCAAGATATTCTACCATAGTTTCATAAATGCTTGCAGAAGATGTGAGAACACCAGGTCAGTAATAAAGGTCTTTATTATTTATAGTATAGCAATAGCTAGAGTATCAGCTAGGGCAGGATCCAAAGCCCCGATTCTCAACAGGACTACATAGGGAGAGTTGGATATCACCTGCCCATGCAGTGAGTTGCTTTACAGGAGAGGAAATCTGTGATTAGGATCTCTATATCACTTCTATTAAATATAGCATAAACATGGCTGTCCATTGTTCCAAAGGGATACACTATCTTTTCTTCCAAAGCTGAAAGAAATTCTACTCTAGGCTCCAAAAGAGGACATTATTTCTATTTTCCAATATAAATCTCCTTGAAAGAATAGTTTTGGGCAGTATTTCTACTCTCTAATGATATTCATTATATAAATGTCCTGAAAGACTAGGATATAAAAATGAAGTCAGTACCTACATTCATAAGACATGCAGGTGATAGAACTGTAGAGAACTCTCTCAATACTATTCTATAGAAGAAATTTAAGTCTAAACATACTTGGAAAAAGCTAACATCAATTCATCTGAATTAAATTGCTAATATCAAATTTTATAAAGAATGTTTATATTTACTCATTTGTCTAAATCCTCTGTGTTAGAATACATTGTGCTATAATAACAAACACCCACTAAAATCAGAATGGTTTAATAAAAATCATTTTAGCCTTTTATTTGTAATTGTCTATATAAGTCTCTCTTCCATACTGTTAACCAAACAGATAGAACTCTCTCTCTTCTTATAGATGCACCATGAACAGTGCCGTCTGCTCAATTCCCCTAGCATTAAAGGAGAGAGGACTCATACATGGGTTTTTCACTCCCTTCTCCTGGAAATGACCGATGTCACATTTCACTAACTAGTACTGGTTACATGGTCGCATCTAATGACAAGGGTACTGGGAAATGCAGAAAAGCTGAAGGAATACCGAGTGAGCATTCCTCTCTCAGCCACATTTTATTAGGATATTCAAGCACTTTCCTATTTTTTTTTTGTTTTGTTTTGTATTAGCAATTCTAATATACTTCTTAGCCTAGACAAACAGATCAACTTTGCCCAGGATCCACAAAATCTCTTTGTTGATTTAGCCACTCAGTCCTCTAGAACAGGAATTCAGAATCATATTCCTATGTCCTCATAACATTGAACTGGCTTTCTGATGGTCATTCTTCACAACACGCAAAATATGCTTCCCATCAAGGGGAAAGGAAGATTGCCCCCTCGTAATGTAAGTCTCTTCTTGTTTTGAACTTTGATTTCTTGCTGATATTAGGCCAGGATTCAAGAATGAAGAGATCCATTCAAAAACCAAAAAATGAAAACGAGGACTCTGGGAGTTCAGAGTGCAATGGAGAGGGCCACACACACATAAGCCAATACCATAAAACAACAGAATATGGTAGCTGTAATACATGTGTGCACAGGCCACTGCACTATCTCAGAAGAGGAATCATTTCATGCAAATAAAAGAGACCATCTGATTCTCCAAAAACTTCCTGAATGACATCCTGAAGAAAAAAAATAGTTAAAAAAATAAATTAATTAAAAAGTGAAAGCAGCTAGAAAGTCATTTTATAAATAGAGAACAACTGACCAAAGGACAGAGGTAGGAAAGAACATGACTCTGTTTTTAAAGTGCAAGTTTGGTGTTTTTGTTTGTTTGTTTGTTTGTTGTTTTTGTTTTGTTTTGTTTTTTTTTTTTTGTATGAAGGAAGCTTAAGGTGAATGGTGGGAAGTCACAAGAGATAAAAAATGGGCAGAAATGTTAGATGATGGGAGAATCCATTGTACTCTAGAACAAAGGGGAATTACTGAAGGATTTTAGGTCTGATGGGGTTTTGGTATTATGCTTGTTCTGAAAATAAGCTGAGATATTGGAAGTAAGTAAGACTGGGTAGGAAGAAGTGTTAGAAGGAGGCTTTTCCAATATCTCAGGCAATAGTGAAAGTGTAGGTAGAGTGGAGAAAATGGATACATAAGATGTTAAGAAGATGGAATAGAAGAGTGATAATTAAATGAACACAAGGCAAGAAAGAGGCAAGACTCAACCGTCACTCCGAGATTCCAGAGCTAGAAAGAAAAATATACTAATTTTAGTTTGAAAACAGAATTTGATTTGGGTTGACAGCTGTGAGCATCATGGAAAGTCTTCTGATCAGAACATCAGCTGAAGTCATGAAAGTAGAGGAGATTAGCCTGGGAAAGGTAGATGAAGAGAGAAGAGCGAGCAGGAACATGGCAACATCTTGAGAATAACCACAACAAAGGAGCATCTCTACTAATAGAATATACAAGCTTATTGTCTACCTATGAATTGAATAATATAAATAAACATAAATAATTTAGAAATGCTTTGCCTCACCAATATTGACCTCCTGCACATAATCAGCATAAATAAAATGATAAAGAAAATCACTGACTTAAATGGCAAATTGAAAGCACTTGTTAGTCACCACAAAACACTAAATATATTTTATTCTTCCAAAGCTCTTGTCTTCTCTGGTGCACTGCTGGAATAATCACAATAAACCTCACAAAACTCCCAGGAGGTAGGAAATGAGCGTGGCAGTACTCTGTGGCATCCTTGTAAATAAGAACAGATGCTCATCCATCCACAAAATCATTTTGTGCCAGACTGCCTTAGGTCATGGGGTGGTTGAACAAAGGAAATCCCAGTTTTCTACCTGTCCCAGCTCAAAAAGATTGGCATTAGATGTAACTGCTGTTGAACCAACTAGAGTCAGGAAATCTTTCACACAGAACAACACCTTGGGATATTAGACCCTTGCCAAGGAGCTCAAAGCATGTCTGAGTCATTAATTCACTCACCCCCAGGCAGTCCTTGTGGGATAGAGAATGGCTTTGCATACAATTTTCTAAAATCTGAAGCTTTAAAGTCAGCAAATTAGTGGCCAAGTCCAAATCCTAGTAAAGTCCTCTTTTTACTAAACCCAAATACTTGGCAATATCACCTAAGTACCTAGAGGGATCTTGGAGGATGCATGTCCTAGAAACTCCCCCAGTGGGCTCAGCTGCATCCTCAATTCACTTGGTGCTGAGCCATTTTGACTCACCACCTAAAAGCTCTCAGGAGGGAAGGTGGCCCAGTCTCCACTCCCATTTCTTGTCATCCTATCCTGAACTGCTGCTGCTCCTTTTAGCCTGGTTCCAAGCCAAAGACCCTGCTGTTTGACTAGAGGCAGAAAATGAGTAAGGAAGAGTGATAATTCCCATCAACAAGTACCCTGGGACATTCACTTGTTGCTTTGTCATGTCACCTCATGACATGTTGAGCTTCTAATTCACTAAAACAAGGAGTATAATCACCCTATCTCACTTCCTGGGCATATTATATGATTCTTAATATAATAATATAAAAATGTTTTAACTCAATGCCTTCATGTAGTTTACAACTTTTGATAGAACAGAACATCCTCAAAAAATATGTCTTTCAGGAAAAAAAGAACACCTCTTCGCCTTTCAAAACAGAAGGGTGAAATTCACAGAAGTTATTATTCATTTCTACTCAGGGATGAATTGTTCTTCTGAGAATCTCTTCCATTGTGCTTTTAAATATTGTATTATGCAACATGAAATCCTGTTTTTATGCAACATATTGATTCTCTTATAGACCAGGGTATTATCGTCTTAAAGAGATTCAGAGTAAATGATTAAACATGGCGTATGCCATTGCAGTCACCAGCAATTGAGCATTCCCTTCTGATTGGTATGTGTGATGGCTGGCTGCTCAAGTGATGAGCAATAGAACTTTTTACACTAGTGGCTACAAAATAAAGCAAAAGACAGCCCAAAGCATCTGGCTGCCCCTCTTCCTATTAAAATAGCTAATGCATATTAATTTCAAAATTGTGGCACTCTTGGTTCCTTTAGGATAGAATGCTTTTCTATACCTACTATTGGTATAACTTGAGAAAGCAAAGAGAAGAAAGTAAAAAACACAGTTCATTCAGTGAAATTTGGGGACAATAGATAGAGCTATGTTGGTATCCAGCAACGTTCAACATGTTTACTCTCAAAACATATCTTCCTTGTTGTTTTAGAAAGCACAGCTTTGTGGGGAAGCATTGTGGTGAGAACAGAATTTTATTAGCAGCATCAGCTTGTAAGATGGAGGTACTGTTTATATCATAGACAAATGCTGACTAGAGAAGATCTGGGAGGGAAGAAGAGATCCAAAGTGCTATACACTTACTTATTTGGAAAGAATTACCTAAAATCAGCCTCTCTGTGATTGGCACTGCCACTTCTCCTAGTCTTTTTTTTTTTTTCCACAGCTGTGACTAAAAGACCCGACAAGAACAACCATAGAGGAGGAAAAGTTTATTTGGGAGCTCAAGGTTTTAGAGGTCTCAGTCCATAGATAGCTGGCTACATTCCTTGGGGCTTGAGGTAAGGCAGAACATCATGATGGAAGAGTATGATGGAGGGAAGCAGCTCACATGATGATCAGTAAGCAGGGGGAGTGCTCTTCACTTACTAGATACAAATATACAACCCAAAGTCATACCCCCAATGCCCCATCTCCTTCAGGCACACACCACCTGCCTTCAGTTACCACCAATCCTATCAGGTGATTGATTCACTGGTTGGGTTAAGGCTCTCATAACTCAATAATTTCTTCTCTGAACCTTTTTGCATTGTCTCACACATCAACTTTTGGGGGACACTTCCTATCTAAGCCAGAAAGGACACAAAACCTAATATGAGCTTCCATGGTTTTGGGATGATTCTCCCAATATCATGCCCAAGAAAGATCCTTGGGGCGGGGGGGAGCTGTGCAATTTAGCTGGATTTGTGTTTTCTTTACTCTGAACACTCCTGGGACATGAGTGTCTTTCAGATTTCCAAGGAGGTGCAGTTGTGGAGAAAAGAATAAAGTTAATGACAAACTATAAAGGTTCAAAATCTGAATACATCACTACTAGGAAGCAAAAATACATTGGGAAGAGATTCTACTCATGGCAGAAGAATATATCTTTTTGACCCTTTTGGAATTATCCCAAAGTAGCAATTGTAGGAGGGGGCCACTTCATTTCAAATGATTATTTTTTTAAATTGGTTCTTCTTAGTTATACATGACAGTAGAATCTTTTTTAATAACATTGTACAATCATACATTCTCATGGGTAGGCTTAATGGTAGGATTCACTTGGGTGTGTTTTCATGTGTTTACATGAAAAAAAATTATCTTAGATTTAGTCTGTCTTTCCTATTCTTATCCCCTTCCTTCCTTTCAATTTAGGTTTAGGCCATTCCCCTTTGTATAATCTATTAATTCTTCCCCTCTTCCCCACTTTATTATGGCTTAGCTTCCTATCATATCATTTAATTTGGTTTCTCAGCTTACATTGGGAGCATAAAGTTTTAAATAGTTCTGACTTGGCCCATGTGCCCTCATCTGGTCCCTTATAGAGCTGGGACCAGCTGACTGTCCAGTGGATTTCCCATTTCATACCAACTTTTCCATTTAAGCCCTTTGCTGTTTGTCTGAAGGCCAATCTCCATTCTTCAATATATGGATCCCATCTTAGATTTTTCAAAACAATTGTAACCACAGAGTCATCCTGAATGGGGAAATGAAGGGGATAGAGAATAATTCCAAAGAGTTCTTTCTGAATCAGCAGGGATTTAAGAATGGGACTTTGGGGTGGGGATAACCATCTCTAAGCAAGAGAGATACTCCTCAGTGGGCAGAGTTGAGGGGATTAGGCACTCATCCATCTTTAGGAGAGAAATATTCCCATTGGAGGGCTGGGGTCTCTGACAGAGTGGAGATAGCAAGGAGCTAACAGATGGCCGCCAGCATACCTGATTTTATGGTTACATGAAGATTCCCTGCTATAAGATGGTTGTGTTAACCTGCAGCAGGTGTCTAGCAGAAGAACTCTAAGGAAGGAGAAAGTAATAATGTCCTGGAATAAGCACTGCAGAGAAGCATGCCTAGATTTCGGCAGGGCTACCTTCTTTAAAATGTAAGTTTTGTTATTAGTTAGGTATGGAGAGGCCAATGGATCAGGACACTTCTGCCATTGATAAGATGTTTCTCATGGGTCCTTTGAGGAGGGAGGCTCCCATGATACAGAGCCTTACACTGGGAAGCACCAGGATCCATCAGAAGGCAGAAGAAGTGAGGAAAAAGTATGGGTAGGAGCCTTTCCTGTGGTTTGTGTGGAAAGGAATGATCAGGCAGTATAAACTTGCTTAGCATGGGTAGTCTGCACAATTTCAGTGGGCTCTTGCGTATACGGGCTGGTCTCCAGTTTACTTGTTGGCTCTGGGGTGGTTAGAAAAGGGCATAGTGGTGTGGGCCTGATGGAGGAGGTGGTGAGGGTATGGGCTCTGGATGGGTCAGTTCACGTATGAAAGCAGTTCACATATTTCTAGCAAGTGGTTAACCCTGGGAGGAGCAGTTTCTCCAAGGCCAGCAAGACCCCAAATGTCAAAGCCTCAGAGATAAAGAAAATAAAAAAGTATGATTAAAACACTCTCCAACGGTGATGTCTCTAACTCAGGGAAGAAAAGGGATTTCTGGTGTCATTCCCACAAGTGTTGTCCCTGTGGAAAGAAAATACTTGACCTAATTAGACATATTTGGGGATGATAGTATCCAAAAGTGTGATGGCAACGCTGAGAATGAAGGCGGTTGTTCTGAGTGGGATAGGAGTGGCCATGTGTGTAGGAGACTGTCCCTTAAAGAAGTGCAACAGGTATTCTGCTGAGAACTGTTAAGTGCGAAAGAAAAGGGACATGAAACAGGAAATGACAAACTGTATGTGAAATCATAACTCTCAGCTGGAAAGTGGCCACCTCCTACAGACAGCACCCTGAGTCAGTGGCCTCAACGGTTAGAAGCATTGCCATTACTTTTTCCAAGTGCTGCAAACAGAGAAACAGAGACTCCAGTTGGTTAGGGAAAGCTGCATTTGTACAGAACCCTACATTGGGCTTTTTTACATCTCAGTTGTACTGTTGGGTTTCAGCAATATTTTCTGAGCCCTGTTTAGAAAATTATACTTATATGGTGTTGCGTACTTAGAGGAAAATTGAATATTTATTTTTTTAACAAAATTAGAAAATAAGCTTGGAGAAAGGGACTGTGTGAAAATAAAAAAAAAAAGATTTAACAAATAATTTATCCTCTTCATCCCTCTCCTCCTAATGCATTTATCAAACAGGCATGCTCCCTGGGAGAATTTGTGCAACAGGATTCCTCCAGATGCAAATAGAGACATGAACACTTAAAACCAGGAGAGCAGTAATTAGGAAAATGGCTTTCAACCACCTGGTGAATGAGAAGTGGCAGTCAAGGAAACACAACCATGAGTCTACTCTCCAAAGGAGAAGGCAGTTGACTTCCTCATTTATTATTTTAGTGTCTTAGGGGAAAGTAAAAACTACAGAGTGATTTATTGTCAAATTTCCACTGCTCTTCTACAAGTTTCAATGTTTGTAAAGTGGGCAGAAGTGTGAGGCTGATGTTCTGGTAAAGTTGAATGAAGTAAGGGGAGGTCATGGGGGTGCACTTGGAGACCTGGTTTTTTGAACCCAAGTCCAATAACTGGGACCCCTTCCCTCCTCCACTTGAAAAGTCCTCACCTGAACTGGGCTATGTCTACATGATGCAGATAATGCAGCCACTGGATACTAGAAACCACTAGGTGGCATTTGTGATTTATTACTTTCCAAACAGAGATTTTTAAAACATCTTTGCTGATACTTTGCTTTGCTTAGACTGAACAAGACATTTAACATTCCAAAGCATTTCGTTCAAGAAATGAATAGTAGATTCTCTTTGTGGAGCTCTAAGGGAGTGTGTGTGTGTGTGTGTAAGAGAGAGAGGTGGGAGGGAGATGGGGGTGGTGACTAGCTTGAAAAGTTGAATTTTAGATCATCTGCATTCTTCTTCAGGTCCTCTCTGACCCCACACCATCAGCTTACATAAGTAATTACTTGTCTACAATTAAGCTGTAAATAATGCAATCACTCCATTCTTGTCCCATCACTCCAGTCCCAACCACAACAAATAGTGCTAATCACATACTTATTCAAGTGTGTAATTATTCACAGTTAAACTTCTGTCACTTTCACCCTGTTTGGAAACAGCAGAACACAACCTGTAATTAGCAAATGTGGCTCCAGGCACTTTTGCTTGGGAGTACGCCAGGGATTCAGCACCTAGGCGCTCCTTTGATCTGGGAGCTGGCAAGGCGCCTCACCCTGAGGCCACAGTGCTATCAGCACTCTGCAAGTCACTGAGATCAATGAATATGTCAAAGGCATCTATCCCAAATCACATATTACTTCCCTCTCTCACTGTGGTTTCTGCCTTTAGTATATATTTCATAGACTTTCCTTTTCTTTTTGAACCTTTTGACTTCAGTTTAAAGGGTTACCAAAAAGGTCTCCAAGCCCTTGTGTTTTCAACTTGGGTTAAAAATGAAAGTCCCAGAAGTCCTGCTTGAAGGTCCCTGTTCTTTCTTAATTTCGCTGCTTCCTTGAAGACAAGCACAATGGAGGAGATATGACCTCTGCTGCCGCACAAGATCCACAAGGAAAAAGGAAACCAAAGACTTTTGTCCAGTCCTTGTGTGCACCACTCCCCCTCCCAATCCCCACCGCTCAACTGTACAGCAAAAGGGTACTCTACTTGCGGAGGAGTCCAGGTAAACTTCAGATGTCTCAGAGCAAATCCACTACATTTTATTAGAGGAACAGGTCTGCAGTACAAATCCTTCCCAAGAAGAAATAACAGTGTCCTCCTAGGTGAGATACAGGACTCCATAGCAGACTTCTTTCTCCTTCAGAACATTGTAAGCCTTCAGATGTGAGGTAGTGCTTTGCATAAAAATACATTGAGCCCATAGCAAAGAATAGGGAGCCATAATGCCATGGTGTATGCATCCATGAATCAGATTTCTATTTGCCTGTTATATTAAGACTGATCATTTGCTGGTTTGAGGAAAAGTGATTTTACCTTCATTAAGACCTCCAATGGCAATTACCTAATGAAAACAAGTTTGCATATCCAGAGTGGTTTAATATCTTTCTCTCCCAACATGCGCAATTAAGACAGCGGTTTTTCACTTCAACCAAACATGAATACTCTTCACAGTAGAAGAATAAAGAGAACTGCAGCTCCCTGCATACAAACACAAGGCAGACTGGTTCTAACCATGACAAAACTAGTTTTTAAAATAATATTTAGAGTTCTCAAAGGGAAGAACAACTCTACAAGCGTGTATCAGGGAAGATGGTCCTCAGAATAGAAAGATTCCGTGGGTAGAAGGTGAAGTGCAAGCTATTGAGGGATGTGGTCTGGCTGACTAACTTCACCAAATGAGCCAAATTAGCCCTGGCAAACAGGGAGGTGACAGATGTGTGAGCCAGATTGTCATGATGTTTTTATTTTATAAATTTTTTTTAAAGATGAAATACTACGATTGCTGCCATGAGAGCAAAGTAGACTAGTACTGAGTAGTTATCTGGTGATTTTGATTAATACAGACTGACAAGCAATCTGGAGAATTAGTCAAAAACAAACCAAAAAAAAAAAAAGACTTCTATTTTCTTCTACAGCAGTGATTTTTTTTTAACAGACTTTGAAATTAAGTGTTTTTAAATCAACAGATAAAGTTGTACATTTGATTTTTAAAATATAGCCTCAGACAGGACTCTCATTATTTTGAAACTCATTTATGAAAGATCTTACTATGCAGTACACTGATGTAATAACAAAACCTACCAGCACTGCTGGTGTAGAAGACAAGTGCAAAGACACCTCACCTGCACTGTCCTATCCACTTCTAAGAGGACTGAAAGACTTTTTATTTTTTAAAAACATTTTGGTACTGGGGTTGGAACCTAGGAGAGCTTTACCACTGAGCCATCTTCCCAGCTCTTTACATTTTTTATTCTGAGAAAAACTTTCATTAAATTGCTTATGGCCTTACTAGGTTGCTGAGAATGGCCTCGAGAACTTGCAGTCCTCCTGCCTCATCCTCCCAAGTTACTGGGATTACAGGGACCTGCCACCATACCCAGCAGAATGACTTTTAATAAACTAATTTCTCTCCCAGTTTCAGAGCAGGAAACTTCATCTGTGTCTGCAACTATTTCTATATCTCCTTGGAGAACTAGAACCAAAATAGTTATGTTCAGCCCTAAATGTGACACATCACTAATCAATCCACTTCTTGCCATTCCCACAGCTACTGCCTTAGCCTGGGCCAGTCATCCTTTACCTGGTCTCCCATGAACATCTCAGCATTCTCTTTATGTATTTCTCCTCATAGAAGGAACATGGATATTCAAACCTAAATCTGATCATGTCATACTCTTATTGAAAACTCTCCAGGGCCTTCCAGCTGTACCTGGAATATGCCTTGTGATGACTTATAGGGACCCACCTGATCCTCTTTCTACCTGGTTCGCCTTCTTCACGTGTATTGCATACTCTGGTCAGTCTCACTGCTCTTTCAGCTCAGAGTCATGCATGCCGCATGCCTTTCAGTTGGATTGTCCTTCACCCAGCTTTGCCAACAGCCTCAGTTTACGCAGCTGGCCCCTGACTCCACGCTATGTAACAACTTCCCCTTCAGTCTCAGTCCTGTGATTCTTTCATGACACCTATCACCATTTGAAATTGCTCATTTTGTACTGGTACCCCCTAGAATAAAAGTTTTATGAGGCAGTCTAGTCTGTCTCATTCACTACTGGATTGCCAGTGTCAACACTAATATCCACAATCTAGCACACACCACCTCAAACTTATTTGCCAAAAAAAAGAATAACTATAACTGGATCAATCCAAAGATCTAAACCTGCAATATGGAAATTGCCTTTTGTGAGTTCTTAGAATAACTGCTGAGTAAGTAGGAGCAGTGAGTAACATTTTCTCCCTACATTTTATTTTGAAAAATTTCAAACACGCAGGGGAAGGAATTTTGTAATAAACATTCTCCAGATTGGACTATTAATATTTCATTGTACTTGTTTTATCACAAAGCTAGCTGTCTACCTGTCCTTCTATCTATAATTTAATCTATCTTGTTTTTGGTGACTTTCAAAGAAAACTGCAGACAGCAATATATTTCCTCCTAAATACTTCAGCATGCATTTTATTAACTACAGTTTAATATTTGTTTAAAGTTTCTCATTTGGTGTAAAGTTTACCTATAATGAAATGCATAAATCAAGAAAATGTTCACTAATGCTTAACAAATGCATACATCTATTTAACTTAAATTGCAATCCAGATACGAAGAGTATCTGTGCCTCTTAAACTGCAATGACATAATCTTTTTCTACCTTAGATAAGTTCTACCAATTCTAGAATTTCATATGAAAAAAATTGTGCACATATTCCTTCTTATATGACTCTTTTCACTTAACTATGGTTTTGAGAATCATTGAAACTGTTGCTTATGAGTTATGGATCTCTTCTTATTTCTATGTGGTCCATTGTATGACTATACCATAAGTTAACTGACAAGTCCCCTGTTAATAGATACCTAGTGAATTCCTAGTTTGAGGCTATTATGAATAAAGCATCCATGGTCATTCATATAGAAGTATTTTATGGGCACAGTTTTCATTTCTTTTGAATAAATCCCTACAAGTGGAATATGGGTTACTGATAATGTTGGGTAATAGGCCACATGTTTAGTGATATCAGAAAATTCCAAAAGTTCTTTCAAAGTGGAGGCACAATTTTATTTTTCCACCTACAATGTATGAGTTCCATTACAACCTTGCCAACATTTGATGTCATGAGCCTTTTGTACTTTAACCATTCTTAGGGATATTTAGTGGTATTAAACTGGGCTTTAATTTGCATTTCCCTGATAATTAATGATACTGAGTACTTTTTCGTGTACTTGAGACCATTCGTTTATTTTTCTTTTGAAAAATGTTTGTTTAAATATTTTGTTCACTCTCTATTGAGTTGTTGATAACGTTTTTGTTATCAAGTATTATGGTTTGGATGTGAGGTGTCCCCCAAAACTCACTTATGAGACAATGCAAAAGACTTAGAAATAAAACAATCAGGTAATGAGAGCCTTAACCCAATCAGTGAATTAATCCCCTAATATAGATTAACTAAGTGGTAATTGAAGGTAGGTAGGTGGGTCATTGGGGTGCATGCCTTTGAGTATATAGTTTGTATCTGGAAAGTGGAGTCTCTCCTCCTTTCTCACTGCTTCCTGGTGTGATTCCTGGTTCTTGAGCTGCTTTCTCCACCACACTCTTCAACCACGATGTTAGTCCCAAGGAAGGTAGGTGATTGGTCACGGATTGAGACCTCTGAAACTGAGAGCCCCAATAAAAATTTCCTCCTCCCATTGTTCCTTTCAGGTCTTTATGTCACAGCAGTAAAAAATTTGACTAAAACATTGAGTTATATGATTTTTTTATATAACCTGGATTTGCAGCATGAAGTCCTCTATCAGATACATTTTGCAAACATTTTCTCCCAGTCTGTGGCTTATTTTCATTTTCTTAAGTGAGTTTTTTTGATTAAAAGAAGAGAAGGGTTTTATTTTATTATAGCTAGATCTATCAGCTCTTATAGTTATTGCTTTCTCTGACCTCAGAAAACTTTGTCTTGAGAGACTGATGCAGGAGGACTACAAATTTGAGGCTAACCTCAGCAACCAAGCAAGGCCCTAAGCAATTTAGCAAGACCCTGTCTCAAAATATAAACAAATGAATAAAAAGGGCTGGGGTGTGGCTCTGTGATTAAGTGCCCCAGGGTTCCACCTCTATTATCAAAAAGAAAACTTTTTCTATCTCCAATTCATGAGGATACTCTTCTTCATTTTTTTATAGGAGGTTTTACCTTAAACCATGCCCTATTTTGAATTAATTTTTGTGTGTGATGTAAGGAGGACTTGGAGGTTCTTGATTTTTGCTTTGTTTTATTTTTCTGTGTGGATATTCAACTGTTGCAGCAACATTTGTTAAACAACTTTACTGAATGCCTCTCTTTGTTATCTTTGTCAAAAAATCAAGGTGATATACAAAAATGGGTTGACTTCTGGACTTTCTATTCTGCTTTATTGATTTATATGTTGATCCTTATGTCTATACTGTACTTAATTATTGTAGGTTTATGGTAAGTCTTCAAATGAGACAATTGAAGTCCTCTGATCCCCTTACTCCCCACACACTGCTTTGATTATTCTAGGTTGTTTACACTTCCACATCAATTTTAGAGTCAGTTTGTTAATTTCTACAAAAATTCTATAGATATTTTGATTGAGATTACAATAATTTGGATAGCACTTTTTTGATACAAGTGTATAATCCCTAACATTTATCTCTAACCAGTTCTCTCTTATACTTTGGAGACTCCTGACTGGTTTTTGTTGGAAGTTTCTTTAAATTAAGATGTCGAATCATTGAGTTTCCCCTGCTACAAATAACAACCAGTTTTTTCAAATAAACTTAATAGCTTTATATCCATAATCTTATTTGGTGCAGGAACAAAAAACAAACCTCATGAGTGAGAAATTATTTTTTCCAAATTACACATAAAATGCCTGAGACCCAAAGAATCTAAATAATTTGCTCAAGTTCAGAAGTTAGAAAGGGAAAAATTGAATTCAGATGCTCTTATTCTGAAGCTTGAATGTCCCAGGAAACTGGATTTTATTATCCTTTATTACTCTTTATCCTATGAGGGAGGGGTTTGTATGAGCTGGGATCCAAATGGTAAAGGACAGGAAGATGAGACAAGGTCATTTTGTGATGATAAAAGAAGCAAAGACCTTCATAGAGAGTTATCCTGGGTGGCTTTATCTTGAGATACCCAGAGCCACAAGATGTCACAGAGGGCTGGGAGCCTGGAGTACTTAAGACAACGTGGAGATGGAGGGCAAACAGCCTTTCTCCTGATTTGGCCAGGCAAAGCTCTGACTATAGGCTGACCATCTAAAAACAGCCTGTTCTAATGCCTTTAGCTGCCTGAGAATATTTATATCTTGAGAAATTCACATGTGATACACTTGGCAATAGCTGCAGGGCACTGGTCCCTCCTCCTCCCCTCAGATGCGCTCAGGGCAGCAGAGAGAACATAGAGATTCACAAATGAGCTTTCTTTGTAGGGCACTGTCTGCTTTGAAATTCTTCATTAAATCTTTTTCACAAATAAATTGCCCAGTGTCCGTGGGGAATATTTCCATCTTTTAATCATATGCAGTTTGAATTGACTCTAGAGTTGCTATGTGCATGGTAGTGCTGGTGTGGAGGGCTCTGGCAAGGGGAGGGGGTCAGACCTTCAGAAGCCCAGCCCTTGATATGTCTTTTGAATGTGAATAACAAAAGGAGGCCCCAAAGGGAGCAATTGGAGTGAGCTTTAGTTTTGTGATGTGTTTAGCACCCGTTGCAACTGGAATTTTAAAATGGTAAAAGTTAATTATGCACCCTACCTATTGGTTTCCTATTGGTTCCAGAAGTGAAATCTTAGGGTCCAACTTTCCTCTCATAGACTGCTGAGCCATGCTAGATTAGAAGTTTAAATAAAATGTCAAGTATTTGATTGCCATGGAAACATTAATACAAAGTGGACCCAGTAGCACTTTGTTCTGTAGAATCACAATGATATGAATTACCTTGGTCTCAAGACACCTTTGGAAATGGCCAGAGCTGAAACCTTGAAAAATGAGTCATTCTTGCACAAAGCAAGAAATGGTGTGGAATGTTCCTACTCGGTCATGTCACTATGCACATAGCTATGAGTTGGACAAATTCCAGGAACAGGTAATGCAGGCAGGCATTACTCTGGCCTGATCGTTTCTTCTCCTGGAAGAACCAGTGACAATGGGGTGCCAGCTTTCCTGGTCTGTAATCCTGGGCGGGGAGGAAATGTGTCAAGACGGGTGCCAGTCACCTGGGGGTAAAGCTCAGGAAGGTGCCGCATGCACTTTGGGGCCCGCTCCAGGACCTCTCCATGGAACACATGTTCCAACTGCCTCCTCCAGCCTGATTAACAGAGCACTGCTGATTATGTTATGCAAATGATAGGAGATGGATTTCACATTTCCCCCAGCCAGGCTTTGCACAGCTTTGCATTTATTATCCCCCTTTAAAAATACAGAGTCCTCAGAGAAGGCGAATGGCTGGTTTCTATTTGTTTGCCAGTAGAGTTGGCACAAACCTGTCAAGCAATCATCCTGGGCTGTGATCTGCAAAGCTGCCCTTTGTTGTTCAATTCCCCCCACCCCCCAGATTGTTTACAAGACACACAGAGACATCTGCACGCCTCAAAACAAGTTATTTCCTGATTCTGCAAAAACTTGTCAGCCTGGGTGATGAAAATGTTACAGCATTTGCTGACAAGCCATCAGATAAACCCAGAGTTACGTCCCCAGCACCTTGTCCTCATTCACAGCTCAGGACGGTAAATACTTAGCAGGTCCTGGTTCTAGATGATTGTGCAATCAACTCTCTGCCCCTTGGCACTTCTGTTTTCTACTCATTGGTGTTAGTCCATCAGAGGAAAACAGTGACTACAGTTCCCTCTCTGAAAATAGAAGGATTAAGTTTGTGTTTGCTGCATGACCAGTAAGATCTCAAAGTCAAGTTTGTGTTTCTTAGTTTCACATAAAAGTCTTTAAAGAGTGTCCACAATTCAATTATTTCTGAACTACATATCATGGCAAGATGTTTCCTTCTATTCCTACTGTAGCTGTGGACGTCAAGAAAACACATACAGCTTTCTATAAACCTTTCCTCCCTCCCTCCACTCAGCTCCCACCCCAAGAAGGAACTAATGTAATTTGAGTAAAATGAGCAACTGGAAATTAATGGAGCAAAGATCAGCTGACATCTCCAATTCCTTCAGAAGAATTTGTATGATGATTTCTCCTGATTTACAAGATGTAGCCCAGCAGAAGTATGAGCTCATCAAAGTGGGGAAAAAATGGCTGCTTGTCATAACTTGGAAAGAGCTCCACAGATCTTTGTCAAATGGGAATAAAACTCTGTGGCTCTAGAAAGGTTTATTAAATCAGAGATTTATAATCCAGCTTTGCAAATAGCTACTCGCCACCTACCTCCAGTGAATCATGGCTTCTCCAGACATGTGGCAAAGAATACTGTGTGTGTTCACACACACATCATATATATATATATATATATATATATATATATATATATATATATATATATACAGATATTAATATTGTACATGTGTATTTTTAAACAATTTTTCCTGACAATTATGCTGAGTGTTAATCGTGTTAAGATAATTAGATCTATGAGAGTGTAAAGCACTAGGCCTTGTAGGTTAATTTAAATTAATAGCTTCTAACCATAGCAACTAACTTTTGCTGAACCCCTTTTTGAGCCAGGAGATTTGCAGATATCTTTTATTGCTTGGATTCATTCTGCAGAACAGATGTTGTCTCCGTTTTTTTAGATGTGAAAACCAAGATAGTTTATATGATTGTTTGGGTTGTAATGTAACGTAGTCAAGATTCAAATACAAGTCTGGGCTGGCTCGCTGTCTATGCTGTGCATATTAACAAGGAACCTTGTAATTTCCAGTGGCAGTAAAGCCAAAGCAAGCTGGCTAAAACAGTAAAGGGAATTTATTGTCTCACATAACCAAAAAAGACAAAGGTTGGCTTCAGCGGAAGCTTGCTCCAGAGGTTTAAATGATATGGCCAAAGGCATGCTTTCTTGCAGTTTCTGTAGCCTTATGTGTTACACAGGAGCTTTACTCTTAGGCTCCACATTGTGGTACAGCAACTCTGCCTCTCCTCTTGGGTTACCAGCATGTCTCCCCGTTGGTACTGGATGGCACCTCTTCAATATGCCAACCAGTAGCTCTCAGAAAGAGGAAATTTCTCTTTCCTAGAAGCCCAACAAATATCTTGCATAAACTACAGATTATGTTACAATTACACCCCCCCCATCCTTGAACCAATCCTTCATCCAGGGGAAATGTGCCAGTCGGGGCTCACATCTGTAGTTAAGGGTGGGATCAATCTCTCCCAAATCACATGACTAAGAAAGGAGAGCAGAGATATTGTCCCCAATGCTGGTCCAAAGCAACAACAAAAAGGTAAAAGACCAGTGTTTTCTATTCACTCTTCTATCTTAAAATGTTTAATAGAGATAATATAATAAAAAACATCCATGCAGTGAGCATGAGAGCAAACAAAGCAACATTCAAGGGCACATACTAAACCAGATTTGAAAAAAGACAAAAGGGTTGTTTCAGATAAGAAATAAAAAGGACAGAGCTCCAGAACAGAAAGTCTGAGTAGTTTTATTGCTGTTGCTGCTGCTGTGGTTTTGTTTTGTTTTTATCAGGAAATAAGAGTCGTAAGAGAAATGCTGAAATACAAAGGTGGAGAAATCAATCACCTGAGGAAAAGAAGGGGCCAGATGTATCTTTTCTTTTGACTAGAACAATAGGTGAAATGATTTTCACAAGGCTAAGTAACAAGGCTAAGTAACAGAAAATCCAGACATTCTAATCATATGCAATATCAAATTACTTCAGGTTTTTGAGCTGAGCACTACTATGCTAAAATGCTACCTGAGGAAGGTTTGCTATACTGTTCTGTATCTATGCCTGGGCTAGGTAGAGGGGAGATGTGATCCATGACAATAGAAAGAAGGCAAACCAGTACTTGGGAAGTGAGGTCATCATTGGTTAAAACCTGTGCTAAGCACCTCCTTGCCATTGTTGAGTGTGTCCCCCAAAGATATTGGAAGTGTGATTTCCACTGTGGCGAGGTGGGAGGTTGCGGAAACTTTAAGAGGTGGGGCCTAGTGGGAAGACCTCAGGTCATTGGAGGTGCTGTCTCCTGAAGGAATTAAGGTAGCCCTCATGGGGCCCCTGAGCTCTTAAGAGAGATAGTTACTATAAATGTGACCCTGACCCTCAAATGGCTTTCTGGCTTCCTGTTTGGCAATATAATCTCTTCCTCCCACTTGTACTCCTGCCATTGCCATCCACCACAAGGTGACCAAGATACCTAGACTTTAAGCATCCAGAACTGTCATGTAAATAAATCTCTTTTATTTAGAAAGTTTGCTGCCTCTGGTATTTTGGTATCATAGCAATAAAACAGACTAACATGCATCAATACCATGGGTCAGGCTGTGGGCTAGACACAATACTAGGAGAGGGGATATAAAATGAATTAGTATTAGAAATAGACCCTGTTCTCAAGGAGATCATGGTTCAAAAATGGAGGTAAATATGCTTGTCAACCACAGTCCAACATGACAGATAATGTACCAGGACAAGAGAAAAAATCCCATGGGGTGTATGTGAATGAACTAGAGAAATAAAGGAATCCCATCCTGAGCATGGAGCATCCTAAATTACCACTATGGTCTTGAAATGTATGGCAGTTCCTAGCTTAGCTAAATCTCAGGGAAGGCAAATGGAAAAGAGCGAAGGAAAGGAGAGAGGCAGGAAGGGAAGGATGGAGAAAGAGAGGAGGACAACGGTATTCTTAATTCTGTTGTTGAATAATCTGGGTCCCTCTCTTTTCCTTTTTCCAACTTTTCAGTAGGCCTGGCCTTAAAATGTCACCAAGAATAGCAGAAAATTGGAAGAAATGAACTATCATTTCCAGTAAAATTTAGCAAAAGAATATGGTTGGTTTGGGGTAATACAGTGGAATTTAATGTTTGCACATTTCTTATCTTTCCATACTCCATCTATGCTATGTGATAATTTCTTTTATAATTTGTGTTATTATTCAGAGAAATGAGATGCTTTTTAAAAACTAAAACATGGATTTGGCACTAGGGAGATGGAAGGTACAGATCAATTAATAATATTATTTTTTCACTAATGGGAACTCTTCCAAGACACTAATGTATGCATATTAGACAGGGAATGGGAAGATGACAAACAGTTGTTTTGACCTTATGAAATAAAGCATTATTGTAAAGAAGCACTTTCAGGCATCAGTGGTTTCAGCTGAGAATTTTTCTCTACTGTAACTGAGAAATGTCACCCTGTCAGAGATTCTGGAAAGTGGATCAGAGGCAAGGGGTAGAGGACCAGCAATAATTTTGCCTGAACCTGAGATGTGTCACTCTCTAACTCTGGAGTATTTTTGTATTCTTACAAATATTCATTCATTGTGTAAGGTATTACTAAGAGACCCATATAGTATATTTATATCCTACTGAACCCATCACTTATTAATATAGCATTCATGCAGTGCCAGTTATACTGTTTCATCTTGCACTTTCTTTTTTCCTTCCTTCTGCAACTCATTTTTGTTCAATAATTCATTGAAATAGGCTCCCCTGAAATTTGGGAGAAATTAAATGTTATATCCACATTCATACCAAATTAATTAATCATGATTAATGTTCCTACAATGAATACAAAAGGAATTAATCATGATTAGCAACATATTGAAATGTGCAGCTCAGAGTTTGAGGTTTTCCTTGCTTGCAATGTTCTGTGGAAGCCTTGAAAGGGTATCTATAGGTTTCGACTTCTTCATCCTTTCTTCTGTTTGTGTCGCTGTTCTAAGTCATTGATTGAGACCTGTGAACAGAAGAGTTGAAAAGTACAAAACAAAAGTGTTGAGGAAAATGAAAATGGACCATTATTTTCCTTCTCCCAGGATCCAGGGGTAACTCCCTGGTGAGAAAGGGAGTCAGAAGCCATTAGGCCAGAGTTGGTGCACTGTGGCCCAGGAGTCAAATGCGACCTGCCACCTGACATTGTTTGTCACTTGTGTGTTGTCTATGGCTGCTTAGGTGATACTACTGCAGAGCAGAATTGTTGCAACAGAGAGAGACTATATGGTCCACAAAGCAAAAGTATGTACTATATCTAATAATCTACAGCAAAAAAAAAAAAGTCAACTCTTGCTTTAGATGGAGATAGGAGATTAGATTTCTCACTTTAATGTCTTTCATTATCTTGAAAAAACATTATCCTATTTAAGAATAAGAATGTGTAAGTGATGCTTACTGAAACTTCCTTGAAGACCATGACTCTAAATTTGGCTTTCCTGCCAAGCACAGTGCCAAACACAGTGGTTGGCACACAACAAGCCCTCGCTGTGTTGTTATTCAGTGAATGAATAAATGAAGAATTTACTCCACAGACGAAGAGCAAGGACTTCATAATTTTTAATGCCTAACTTATATTTATGAAATAAGTAAAACTTTTTGTTGTTATTGATAACATTTTTGAGGTTAGATACTATAATATAAAAGACTATTCAGGTCTACAGGATTTACTTTGCATCCTAATTATTTGGCAAACATGCTTAGTGACAACAATGTGCTAAGCATATTTATTTTGCAGATATTAATTCATTTAATCCTCATGAAACCCTACAGTATATAGAGTATTAATTGAGGAAATGAAAGCACAGAGATGGAAAGTGAGTCTGGTCACACAGGTGCAAAGTGTGGAGGTTCCCAGGCTAGCTTCGACCCTGCTTAGCAGTCTAGCCTCAGAAGATGGAGTTATGGTATATACTCTGCTGTCCTGAATTGTGTGTAAGATGCATTGCTTTTAAAAGACTGAGTAATGAGACAGATGCTTTGCTCTTACCTTGCTTACTTTGATTCCTCTCATTGAAAATGCCCCATCCAGGATAAGGCGTTAGTGCTTAGTGATCCCAAATCTCTAAAAGTGGATGCAACAGCTTTTTTTAAAAAAATGTGTTTAATTCTGAGGGGAAAAAAATCCTCTGAAAAAAATCTAATCCTTCAGGAAATTCATTTTTATTAATTCCTGAGATGAGGATTTCAAAATTAGGTAGAATTTCAGATGTTCATTCAACTTATCTACTTGAAAATCACTCACTTTAAAATCAGTGTGAAGGGTTTAATTAAATGAAGAAAACATTAAAATATTTGATTTCCTACATCAGCCAGTTCTCAGTTCTCAGCAGAAAGCAACAAAATAAAATAGAAAAATAAATTCCTGGAAGGATATAATTGATTCATAGACTTGACCCCTGAAGAACCAGGATATGATAGTGAGCTAGAGTCTGTGCTTCAGTGGACGAGCTAATCTCATGACATAATAGCTGTCCAGCTGGGGAGCACGACTCAGACTCTGCTACTCCTGGCCACTTTCCATGGCCCTGACACACTCAGAGGACTTTAGCTATTTGTTGTAAATATTTTCTCAATTGCCCTCGTGTTGTTGTATCGCTACTTAAGGATTTAAAGATCTAGAAGAGTGACAATTTCATTCTTTAGCTTCTGGGGGATGAGGATCAAGAGTATCTGATCTGACATCCTATCACCAAGTTTTACTGGGAATACCTAAAACATCTGAATTACTCAGCCACTGAGTACCTAACATACTCTCTCTCTCTCTCTCTCTCTCTCTCTCTCTCTCTCTCTCTCTCTCTCTCATATACACACATAGAAATATTCATATAGATACAGATATCATCCAAAAGAAGACCACACTTACTACTTCTCTGTATTTTTCTGTTTTAATAGAACACTTTTCAAAAGAATGTTCCTTTCCCTAAATCTTCTGTCTGTAACTAAAAAAATATTTTTTTTTCCCCATGGTGGTTAGTTCAGCAAGCTTTTTTTTTAGTAGATGTGACAAAAGATGAGGCATTTAGTATGAACTTTAAAACAGAGGGGAGTGTGTAAATTTTGTGTAGCTTATTAGTTAGTGGGAATCTATAATTTTGTCATTTTGTCTTAAAGTTGTTCTTCATCCTTGAAGAAAAATGCTACATTTATCATTTTTCAAATGTGTACCTG
Source organism: Urocitellus parryii (assembly GCF_045843805.1). NCBI lineage: Eukaryota > Metazoa > Chordata > Mammalia > Rodentia > Sciuridae > Urocitellus > Urocitellus parryii. The sequence goes on from NC_135536.1 coordinate 39,354,642, forward strand.
ATTTCATTTTTTTTTGTACTTGTAATTGAACTATGCATCATTATTTGTACTTTCATTCATTTAAAAAAATTTGAGAGTCATCTAAGTGCTGAGTAAGTGCAGAAAGAGCATCTATCATTGGTCACTGGCCACTTTCAAGAAACAGACCACTGCTCCTTCAGAAGTCATTGCTAACATCCCTTTGATAGAGTCTCATCTATTGAGATTTTTAACCTTTTAAAAATGTCTACAATGCAGGATATTTTTTTCTAACAATCTAAAATTTTCTCTTATGAAATGTCATTTTAATTCAATAAATTATCAATTCAGGAGTGTGGTAGATTATCAGAACAATGGCTCCTAATGAATTGTACCATTACTGTCCTCCAGTGGAATCAAGAGTGGAATCCATTTCCCCACTCACCAAATTTGGGCCAAGCATGATTTTTGTTTTGGCCATAAAGTTACAGAAATGACAATGTGTGGACTCTGGAACACAGGCCTTAACAGGTCTTACTGATTCCTCTTTCATTATCTTGGAATGCTGAGAGGTTAGGTGGAAACAGAGAAGCCTATTTCAGTCCACTGGAGAATAAGAGGAAGATGGAGGCGACTGGCAGCAGGCAGCACCCACCTTCAGATGGGGGAGGGAGGCCATTTCAGTCTTCCCAGCTCCACCTTCCATCTGTCTGATGACAATTACATGCATGATCCCCAGCCACCCAGTCCTCAGGATTGTGAAAAATACTATAATATTGCTGTTTTAAATGAATAATACGTGGATGGTTTGTTAAGCAGCAATAGATAATCGGAACAAAAAGTAGTTATTAACTACCTATTACCACTAAATTTACCATTTTTGCATGCAGATTCTCTAACTAGGCCCAAATTCTTTATAGCCATCTATAATTGATCATTTCCTCAAACTGGGTAGGATTTACTTACCAGATAAAATAAAATATTTCCACTAAGGATCATACTGGAAACACTTCAGTTTTTTCTTTGTGTATTTGCCCATTTTCTTGAAAAAACAATCATGGATTTCTACATAGTAACAATGATAAAGATTAACAGAAAAGATTACATGTTCTTTTTTCACAATTATTTAGAGTCATAATTCCAAGGTAGGAGGGACATAGGCATAAAAGGGTTAGTACAAGACCTCTGGGTGACATGATTGTAACTTCACATGTGGCTTAGCAAAGAATACTTGTGAATCTGCCAGTCTTTATTTCTAACAATGTAAGGCTGTTCATGTATTCCATGTGTATTCCTTGTCCAACAAAATCACAAATACCAAAAATAACCCAGATTTTAATAAAAACCAAAAAATTTGTTTAAGAAAGAAGATATAGAACCTGCTAATGATTTTCATTAAGACCACAAGCTTATAAACACTAAAAAAAAATAAAACAGAAACAAAAAAACTTTCTACGTATCCCCCCCACACCCAAATATGTATAAATATATAAATATATGCTTATGCTTAGGAAATCCTAATAAGTCTGTCCCTGACTTCAATTCAACCAAAGAAAGCTGGCTTCTGAGAGTGCACCTCCAAACTCTTTCCTATCTCAGTTTGCACCTGAAATGAATCTGAGTATCCTGGACCACTTGGCAGTGTAGTTGTGAGCATAAGAAAGCATCAGAATCATTCTTTTTCATTCTGGAAGAAGAAATATTTTGTTTTTCTGTAGCAAAATATTGGAAGCTTCTTTCCTGGTTTCTACTTGGGTTTTTCTTGTTTTTGTTGTTGTTCAGAAACAGAACCTTCATGGCCTTCTATTCTACTGTGGAAAGGGGAATAAGACAAGTACATGCACCTGAGAGCCCCCATGTAGTGAGGTGTGTATGAAGTATGCTCTTAGCATTTGCACAAGAGAAGCCAAAAATAGCAGTTTCTCCCCCTACACTTCTTTTTTCTGACAAGTCAAAGCCTATTAAATAGCACCTCGGATCGTTTCATGAAAATTAGACTCATTTTTCTAAAATTGAAAAGATCCACCCAATTTTGCCTTATTACATAGCAAATTGATAGGCAGATTGAGATCATACTTTTTTCAGTGAGGTGAAAACCCAAAGTTCATCACATTTTCAGCTAGAAATTATTAGAAGTATACAGGACAGTTAAAATGATTTTAAAATTACAATATAAAAAGAGAACATCAATTTCAAGCATGATCTTTTAGAATATGAATTGTTGACTTGAATTGCATCTCAGATTTAATACATCCAGCTCCAAGGTAAATACTGTTAAGCAAGCTTGAACTAAGCTTAGCAGAGTTTAACATGTTCAGTTATAATATTTGTTTAAGAAGTAATATTTCTAGCTCTTCTTACATATGTATATTTGGTTCAATGCTTTAGAGTTACATTTCTCAATACAATCCCTATGCTTTACTATAGTGTGCATTACTCTATCTAGTAGGGGGAGGCAATTTGTCTCTACTATAAAGAAAATTGGTCAAATATTTTACCTCAATAATCTGTGTGAACCACAATTACAAGTTCAGCTTTCAAAATCTATTATTAATATTTATGAAAAACTATAGCTTACCAGATGCATCCAAGTAACAATAATGCATATTCACTAAAGGTATCAAAATAACCAGAAGGAACCTGAATTATCTTCAAGTACATAATATGTCATTCTATAGGTAATATTGACCAGATATTATCTGTCTTCTCTGTGCATATGGTAGTATGCAATGGGTTTATACTCCAGTAAAGGAATTGGAACATATTAGAGTTAGTTAATGAGGGAAATTAATTACATGATTCTCAAAATAGAGTACAAAACATTGTTGACTCTTGCTCTCTTATCATCTATCATTATTTATCTACCTACCTACTTACCTACCTACCTATCTCTGTCATCTACCTACCTATTAAATCTTACAGTTAGTATTTCTCAAAAGTTCAGTTGAGAGAGACAGAAAGCCTTGCTTGTATAATATAAAATTCATTATGAAGAAATCATCATCCCTTCAAATTATCTATTTTTCTTGGGATCCAATCAGATCTGAAAGGAGTCAGATACCTAAGGCATGTTAAGTCATCACTATTCTTGACCCTCATGGAACTGTTTCACTAATTACACTTTGATGTGGTGCTGTTACCTGACATAAGAAATTGGTTTTACAGAGCAGTCTACTGCAAGGATGCTGCTGAGATTGTTTTCTGCTCTAGACCGTCTAGTCTTTATGTGGGATTCAGAGAAAAAAAACTCTGAGGTCTTGGTAAACAGGGTATTGCTACCTTGATAGTGACTGATATTTATTTACTAGGCATAGTTGTTCTCTAACTGCAAGTTTTCCTATTTTATAGTGGCATCTTTTTTCTTTTAAATTTGAAATGAGGTCTTACTAAATTGCCCAGGCTAGGCTTGAACTCTTGACTCTCCTGCCTCAGCCTCCAGAGTGTATAGGATTACAGGCTCATGCCACAGTGCCAAACCAGGCAACATCTAGAAAACTGAGATCTCACATTGTGGTGCACTTGTGTGTATGTTTTGTAAATAGATTTTTGCAAATTTCCCAGCTTATTTCATTGTCTTCATCTGCATTATTTTTTACCCCCACTTTTAAATTGTGCCATTTTGTTCTAACAATATTAACAAAGCAATGATAGCAACTTTCACTCATTTTGTGCTTACTATTTATAAGAAAATATATATCGAGAGCAAATATATAACACATAATTTAATTCTTATAAAATACTAGTAACATCGTCTCTGTTTTATGTAGAAAGAGACAAAATGTCAGTACATTTTATCCCTGTTAGTGGAGGAATGAAGACTTTTTTAAAGATGTGCTCTCAATGAGAGCACATATGTATGGAGCAGTATGGGTACAAATCACCGTACTAAATACTTCCTGTGGGTTACTGTTTTGGTTTAGATGTGAGGTCTCCCCTCAAAGTCCATGTGAGAGACAATGCAAGAAAGTCTAAAGGTGAAACAGTTGGGTTATGAGAGCCTTAGCCTAATCAGTGTGTTAACCCACTTGAATGGATCATAATTGGAAAAGGTAGATCACTGGGGGCCCACCTTTGGGGTATATATTTTATCCCTGGTGAGCTGAGCTTACTCTCCCTCTGCTTCTAATTGTCATGTTCTGAGCTGCTTTCCTCCTCCACACCTTTCTGCCATGACATTCTGCCTTACCTTTTGCCCAGAGCAACAGAGTCCATCTATGGACTGAGACCACAAAATAACTTTTCCTCCTCTAAAATTGTTTTTGACAGGTCTTTTGGTCACAGCAGAAAAAAAAAAAAAAAAAAAAGCTGACTAAAACAATCATTAAAATCAAGAAAGTTACAGCTAAGTATCAGTACTATCTATTGATGAAAAGGACTCTTATTATCCTCATTATACTGATGAGAAAACTGACACAAAGAGAGGTTAAATCTCACTCCAAGATTTAAAGTCAGTGTAGAGCCAGGATGTCAACCCAGGTAACTTACCTCCAGATTCCAGGAGGATACACATGACGTTCTCTTGTTAGCATCTTTTACATCTTTCTGAGCCACCTGAAATTCATCCAGAAATCCTAGGGGTGTTCATATCTAAGTACCCATGTGCCTACATTTACATATACTTATTTACCATTTTTATCTTGTCCCATGTGGAAATGGCCTTGCTCAGGCAAAAAAAAAAAAAAAAGAATTTCTCCACATAATGGAGTAGGTAGTTCAACTGGCAATCTGGGGAAAGGGTTAGATGATACTTAAAAGTTCCTTTCTGCCCCAATTCAACTGGGTTAAAAGCTCCTTGAGGATAGAAACTATACAAATGAGATTTGAGCAGTAATAAGCCTGAACTGCTCTTATCTGACTTGTTAATGTCCCTGGGCTTTCCATGAATCACAGAGCTGGACAATTTTCATGTTCCTGGTGCCTCTTCATTAACCAAGAATGATTTCATTTCCTGTATAATGACCTCTGCCTTGCTCTTGGACCACACTCATTGGTCACCTAACCATGTGGTAGCTGCCCATTAGCAGTTCCGTTTTTAGGTTCTGAACTTTTACCCAGAGATAGGACTTTGGGCCCAATAACGCACAGAGTCATATAGAGTGTGGTTCTTGTTAACCTGTTAGAGAATGGTGCATGTCAGATTCTGCATTTCCACATCTGGGAAAGGTCAAGAGAGTAATGTAAGTTAATAAAGTCTGAACTAATTAGTACGTCTGGTTGCAAGTAAATCCCAATCAATTTAAGACAAAAAATGGAAAAACTGTAAGTCCATCCATATAATAGAGCACCTGAAATAAAGGAATATGGATTTTCAGTGACTCCATACTGGTACTCTTCTGCTTTCTGACAAACTTACCAGTAGTCAGCAAATACCAATGGGACCAAGTCACTTAACCAACTGGAGGGAGGAGATTTTGTTTTGTGTTGCTTGGTTTTGTTTGCTTGTTTGTATGAGGAACAATAGAGAAGTTAATGAATGGAGTCAATAGCAGAACTGTTGGGATGCAGATACTTGGTAGAATTATGATAGATTGTTTAAGGGCAAATAATTATGATCTGATCCTGGTGGTGTAGAATCTGGTACACCACAAATAAAATGCTTATTTTATTGTTGGTGGATATTTCGTTTCCATCATCTACATAGGGTATAGTCAGAAAAGCATGTTTGAATGGCTGTCATTTTCATCAGTTTAGAGGGAGTTGGATCTTCTAGAAGATCAGTGGGTCTCATGAGCACGGGCTTCTCCTCTGTGTGGAAAAGTCAGGGAGTACCAACCAGTCCCACCAACCTGCAGATTGTACCTTCTCCCAGGAGATGCTTTAGGGTCGTAACAACTGGCTCTGCGTGCTTCACAGCAGTGAGACAAAGCATTGTCTTCCTCATGCTGCCCTTTGTGAAAAACTTGGTAATGGCTTCTTTTAACCACCACATAAAAGCTTACAGATCGTATTGGGATAGCTATTTACCATGAATTCAATCCGTATATATAGCATACCGAGCAAGTGAGCAGACTACAGACACAGGCTGCCTGGGTTCACATCTTAGTTCTAGAGCTGACCATGTGTCTTGGCTCCTTTCATAAACCCCCTGTGTCTGTTTCCTCTGAGCAGAAACAACCTCCCAGAGAAATAAGACTATGTATAATATGCATTTTTGGAAGTAAAGTAAGTACCACATATATATTGCTGTTGCTGTCACCAGTACGTCTTCACACCAATGTCCTTTGACCTTGTTTCCATTCTCATTGCTTCTGTCTCCTGCAGATCCTCATCAACTCACCCACCAGCCTATGATACCTGCCTCCAAACTAGTCACTGTGTCCCTCCTACTTTTGAATCAGTTCTCCACATAGTTTCCTTGATAATCCTTCCAAAATACCATTTTCTACTGCTTTCCATCAAAAAAACATTTTTTTTTCCAGTCTGAAGTTTGCTCCTCTTCGCCTGGTATTTAGATTTTCCTACAATTCCCCCCTGCCTTATTATCAACTAACATGTACAATTTACAACCATTCTTTCGTTCACTTCACCATAAGAAGTGACTTTTTATTTTTATTGTTTTGTGGTAGAGGTAGAATGGAGGGATTAGGGAACTGGCTAAAACAAAGAGGAACAATATGGACACCCCAATTCCTTCTCTATAAATCAGAGCTCTGAGGTTGTTCTGAGTAAGGCCTGGGTACATTAATTTGGTACCTGGGGCTGGGCCACTCTGGTGAAATCCAGGAAGTCTCTGGGGTCATGGTCACCTCTGTGACACATACACTGCTCCTAAACCACACCAGGTCATGAAAACATGGCTGAACGACCCATGATCAGTCAGCAGCTTTACCGAATGTTTTCTTGCACAGTGAGAGGGAACCACGTTAGCGGCCTTTATAACTGGCCTGTTCATTACATTAACATAATGCAATTTTATAGCTTTAAAGAAACATTAAACAGGAATGGAGGCAAGCAATGCATTCCTAATGGGTTTACAACATCTCTCATCCTTACTCCTTCTTCACTTGGGCTTTCTAAAACCAAAATCATTTTCTTTTCCTGTTAAGCAGAATGGATCCATTTCCAACCATGCATTCTGCTGTATTTTCCAATGGAATCTGTGCATTGTGAGAGGCAAATCTTGATATCACATCGATCTCATTTCTCGTCCGTAAAACGTGTCTGTGAGTACTGTGTTCTGCATCCCTGTGTGTGTTTTGGTTACGTTTTAGAGATTTTCACAGTTGGCAGGGGCTCCGCTCTATGCTTCTTGCTTGTCTTATTCTGCCCCCATGAAACCTATCAGGTTGCCAAGTTCTTACTGACATCAAAGCAGGCTCCAGGCTCAGATCATCTCTGTGGGATGCAGAGGAAGGGGAGAAATAGCTCTTTCCCAGAGAACACTTCTCTGACCGAGTTCTAAGTCAATTCTGGGGCTTATCTGTTTTTTTTTTTTTTTTTGCCCCCACTGGCCAGGCTTCTAGTGAAGTCAAATATTGCAGCTGACGTCAATCGGCTTGTGGCCAGGTGCTGGCCTATGCTGGGCAAAATCTCAGGCAACAGATTCATCCCCCTTGGATTTTGATTTTTTTTATAGTTTCGTTTTGCATGATGTTCTTTCAAATAGCAACAAAAACTGTAAACAGATTGCAAAATACAAGCCACCCATGCGTACATTCCTTTCCCTTGAACCCAAATGAACACAATGCCAATACCAACAAAGGTTAATTAATAGCACAACAGATTCTTATTTAAGAAATCGCTTCTTCCAACAGGCTGCAGAACTAGGCTCTGGATGGTCCTGTGTTCCTTCACCACAAATTTGTTTGTAACTTTTCTTCACAACTGTGCAAAAGCTCCTAATGATTTTGACATGTTCCATTTAGAGACATGCAAGTCTGAGGAGGGCAAAACTGATTTTTTTTAAGTTTTATGTCCAGAATTTCCTCACATGTGGATGCATTCTCCCTTACATTGCTCTAGAACCTACTGAGCTGTGCTTTCCCCTGGTTTTACAGGTTTACCAGTAAGAAACAACAAATCTTTATGCTTTTAATCACATCCGATCATAATTATCAGAATGTGTTCTGCTACTGATCCCCACAAATCCTTACCAATTGATGGATCATCATTAGTGATGAGTTTGTCTTTAGAGAGAGCTACTTAAGAATTGTATGTGAGGCAGTTTGTGTACTAGAGAGATACTTCTGGTTCCTGATATGGAGCAAGGTGCTCAAACATACATAGATACTCAAACACACATAGACAGGAAGGTCATATTTGGGCCTGACATAGTCCATGAATGTACAAACACACATAACAAACAAGGTCACCTAGACCCTGGCAGGACTTTGACTCCCTGAAAGAGCAATCAGACATTTATCTGAGAACTAGACATGACCTTAATGTGTTTTCATATTTCAATAGAAACAGGGAGCTTGCTATTCCTGGAAACTCTGTTGTGAATCTTCCCATCACAGACCTTCCCCTGGACTATGCTGTCAAGATGACTTGACCTTGAAATGAAAATGTGACCTCTTTACTGAGTGAACCCTCTGGTGTCTATTTCCCGGTATGAACAGGCCCCTCCAATGATGCTTTAAAACATAGAAAAAGTCCTTTAAGCAATATAAGCAATATCATCAAAGGGTTTTAGTTTTTTAAAGGGTCTCAAGCATCACCTTTTCAGCCTGTTTATTTTGCAGCAGAGAGAACTAACCTCAGTTAGTAGAAAATGTAGGTCTAGAACTAAAATCTGCTCACTCCCAGCACCACACTCACTTATTTTCGGAAAGTAATCACTGCAACCCATTCTCATTAGAATTTTCATAAGCACCCCCCCCCATTATTTTTAATGTGGTGATAAGAAAGTTCTGTGCAATTTAATGTTGTGTAACTCACTAATTTATTTCTCCTGAAGGTTTATGAAACATATTAGAAAACAGTGTGAGGAAAAGTAAACAAAGCAACAGAGTCACTTAACTACAGTTGACAAAAGAGGTACAGTTGTGCCCTTCGTGAATTGATTGTTAACGTTTATCCTTGGACTTTCAAATGTGCCATGACAAGAACATGCATAAAAATGAAAAACTGCCTTAATCTTTCCAACATGACCTGAATGTTAAAACTAACTGGACACTATGCAGAGCAGCTCAACTTTTATGGGAGAAATAATGCACATAATTACAGTTGGTCCTAAAAGCTTAAGACATTCCTATTAGCTACATTTATGTTTTACCATAGCCCCAAACCAACTCATTCCTGGTACTGAGATCTGGGTGTATGGTTATCTTTAAATTGTCCTTCTTTTTCTAAGCCTCAGCTCTATGTGTCTTCATGTTCAGACTGAAATCCTACTCTATGCCAGTAATTATTTTCTTTAGAAGTTATGCTTTTCTTTCCTTGAACATACAATTTATATCACAAAATTCCATATTTAATTATATCCAGTGTGATATAACTTGCTGATTTATGTTCATCTAACTAAAATTGCACTTAGATTGTAAAAATTTTCATGCAAAGATACATGTCTTCTTTATTCCCATAATACCCAGCATTAGAGTGCCAAAATAGATACCCAAACTGTTTTCTTTTGACTAATCTGTGACTGAACAGGGGCTTCTGTTGTATAAAGCACAGACTTTACTACACAGACATTACTACTGTTGGGTTCACGACCAACAGCAGCAACATCCCCTAGCAACTTGTTAGAAATGCATAATCTTAGGTCTTATCCTAGACCTACCAATTTTAAAAGATTTTGTAAGTGATTTGTAAAGTTGGGGCTTAAGTGGGCCACTGGTACTGAATTCTGGCCCAATAGTACAAGTGCCAACCCTCCTAGGCACTAGATCTATCTGGGTACATAGGTTCAGAGAAAAGTGTTTCTTTGACATTTGTAGTTACCTCCTTAGGGAATATGGGGAAAGTTTTAAACCTTCTTTCAAGAAAGTGAGTAAAGACACACACACACAATATTTTTATGTAATTTATGAGTTTATAAAGTGAGTTGACCTTATACAAATTATTTTCCTATTGGAGCTCCTACTTATGTATTGTATATTTACAGTTAAAAAGCAAGAGGGATCCATCTGGCCTTCCTCCAAGGGGCTAGTTTTTGGTATTTGCATAATGTCTTTGAAGGGAAAAAAATAATCACATGTAATCATGATCCTGTAGGTGAGGTGTCCAATATTAATGTGTAAAAGCTAATTTAGCCATGAAAGAGACTTTCACATGATTCATTTCATTCATCTCAGTAACTCAGAGAACTTTGATTTAAGCAACAAAGATTGTCTTTCTACCTAATTGTGTACTTAATTTAAAATTTTTCTTTCTCATTCTTTGAGTTTGAGCAAAGAGTCAAACATTGCTTTTCATGTATTTTTTTTTAAAAGTCCTTCGGGGTGATGATCTAAAAGCTCTTAATTATCGATTAAATTTTCCCCAAGTAGATTTTTAAAAGTTTAGATGATCCCAATTAGTGTGAACTTCACTCTAACAGCAAGAGTGAAGTTGTTTATTTTAAGACTTCTTTATTACTTAAAAAGAGAAGATCAGATATTTCAGATCAATGTTAAATGGGCATTATGGAAATAGATGTTGAAAATAAAAGACACAAAAATGTATGACCAGAGAAGTCAAAGATACAGCTATTCTTTTTGGTGGTTTTAAATTTCCCAGATTCTAATAGTATTATTTGAAAATATTGTGCCCACATTTATCCTAAAGGGAGTGATAGGTTAATGTCTGTGTTTATATTTTAAAATCATGTTATTCTATATTTTTTACCAGTGCCTTTTTCCCTTGGGAGGAATGATACTCAAACCTATATTTAAAGGCAACTTATATTTGCCAAGCTAATCACATGTGACGTTGGGGTTATGCTATTCTGGCTAGATGGATAGGGCAGCTGTGAACACACTCAGAAGATAGGCAGCCTGATGTCCTCCATCAGTGAAATTCTAAAAACAGTATTCAAGAAAACTTGGTGAACTTAAAAGTACTCAGAACTTCTTAGAATAGCATATGACTCAGGAAAAATCAGTAGTTTAATAGTTTAAAGAATAGAGCTCTCACTAGCTTGAACTAGCATCGGAGAGAAGAGCTACAGAGGAGAAGCTTTAGAGCTGGTACCAAGAGTTCTCTAGTAATAACAAGGTGTACCAGGGTCTCCCTTTCACTGTAGATCTTCAAAGCAAGTTTTAGACTATTTCACATCCTTCCTTATTGAGATAGTAAGTGATAATCGAAAATGAATAGAATCAGGGCTAAATCCCACTTACTTTGAACCAACTGTATACATTGTAGAGCAGCTAGTACAAGTCAAGCACACTTCTGAGTCAAATGGTGGAAAGGAGGGTTAGAAAGTGAAAAGCCCAGAGTTAATACAGTGAAGACATATTCTGTATCCCTAAGGATCTTGCTGTATATTTTAGGGGAGCACTCTGCACTGAAGATGAAATAACTGGTAGCATTTGGAAGCATTATCTTGGGAGACTCATAAAGACAGTCTGTTATGCCTTTTATTTCTGTTTTCTCTCACCCTAATGTACTGGATGGAAAGCTATGTTTTTATAAGTATAAAAATATTATTAGAATATCATGCATAAGTCAGCTGGGGAGAAGATACACTTGGAGCCTCTGAAGCTATGTCGTAGGGCTTCCACTTGACCTGACTGCAGCCATCTTGAGTTGTATTGCCACGATTGCCCCCTTGTGACCCTGGTCAGAGTCTCCTGTGTAGTTTCCCTTCATGCTGTAAATAAACAACACCATTAGAGTTCCTGTGTGGAGGTTTACAATCAGACTCTGGCACTGGGAGTGTGTCTGACCTCTTGGATACAACTTGATACTAACCCAGTACATTCTTCTGTCCTGATGATTATATATATACCCTCTCCTTCCCACCCAATCCACTGGTTTTGCTGCCACCCGGGGTCATGTTTCTGTTTGCAAGTTTCCAATAAACTACATCCTGTGAAATCCTGGCTCTGCCTGCCTCTTTTCTTGTTTTTTTTTAATTTTTTATTTATTTTTTATGGCACCTTGTGGCTGGTTCTCATACACTATGACTGGGTTTTTACTTGCCACACCACTAAAGGAAACCTTTGTAAAATAATTGAGAGAAAAAGTCAGATCAGCAGCTTGGGGCATGAATTCTTAAGGTCATTTTGGATAATTTTAGAAAAGCTCAACCGGTAGCAGCTTTGGTAAAGATCCGAATCAGAATGTAAATTGGTTTAAATTTGATGTGTTCCAAAAGATAGTCCTACCCTAAAACATAGGTAGGAGTTTTGGAATGTACAGGGGCAGAATGACATGTATTCATTACCCTTTTTGTTATTTTTATTCTTATTTCTTAATTCTCCCATCCTTTTAAATCAGGAAGCACCACATGAAGTCTGATACAGAACACTCCCATTTCTTATTGCTCTTTACTTCGTGGAAAGAGAACCATTGTGTAAGGTCTTGTTCAGATACTATGAAAACATCTGGGTTTAGTCGCCTGACTTGTTTGAGATAGAGGCCATTTTTCCACATCCATTTCATAACAGCTTAAGAGTAGTTACAGGCCCAAAACAAAGGCAAATGATCCTTTTATTTCTTACTCAGTCTTCAGTGGACACTTAAACTCCAAGAAGGTAATTGTGTTGCCAGAAAAAAAAGAGTCCTGGCTTTTACCTAAGCTGCAAAATATCTTTCTAAACATCTTAGAAACTGAAGTGGGATGTGCAGAGAGTCACGATTACAGTGATGGCAGAGACTATGGGAACCACGATGACAACAGTGCTTATACATCAAAGTCAACATCAGTGACATGGAACTGCTACAGCTATCATCTCTACCATGGGAACCCTACCTAGTCTACATCCCTGGGATGTGCTGTTTGTTGCTGAAAGCAACGATGACCCGTGAGCAAAAATTCTGATAAAGATTAGGGCTCGTTTAATACATTCCAGATTTAAAAAAAAATTCTCTTGAGATATTATGCTTGTAATCAGGGAATGAGGGAAAAAAAATATGGGCAAATTAAAAAATAATAGCTTACTTCATCTAAGAATGGAAAGCCAGAAAGAGAGAGGGAAAGATGAATTTGGACAATGGATGAACTAACCACAAATTTACATAATGAAATCTAGAATAGAAAAGACTAATAATTTTGGGTAGCTCTTTATATATCTGTAGTTAGGCGTCAAGTCCTTTACTTTATTTCTCTAAACAGAACCTGCTATCCAGAGTGGGAATTTCTCTTAGAGATCGTTTAAGCTCTCTTACTTTATAGAGACCAAGTTTTAAAGCTCAGAGAAGTTAAATAATTTAATGACAGCCATGCAGCTGGTTACCAGCAGCATTGGGGCAGGAATACATGCATCCTAATTCCCCTCTGACAGCTTTGAGAGGAAAGTGGGTTTTTACAGAGGCTTCAACTCTGAACAGATTAAGCGAAATGTGACAGATGGACTGTGTTTATTACAGCTCCCATCAATATGTACAATCATTGGGATGTAACATGGTGCTAGGGTTTAACATTTACTTGTCAACATCTAATTTTTTACTCACTGTTTATTGTGCTGCTTGAAGAAACCTAAACATTTTGTAAACAATACAATTTATTTTCGTGAAAGGTTATATAATCAAGGAAAACCACAAACTGGAGTTTAAAAAAAAAATGCAGTTAAACTTTATTTTCACAGCAAATTACTTTCTCTGTTTCAGTGACTTGCCTTCCATCAGCTCCATACAGAAACAGAATAAGTCTACAAGCCCCATGGTGGCTTTGTTTGGATGGTGTTATTCCAGCGTGAGTTTGGGATCCTGTCTCTCTCTCTCTCTTGCCCCAACTGGAATCACATGTGCGAATATAAATGTGTCAATTTTTTTGTTTTAATACAACATAATTGGTTTAATTGTCTATAAATTTGTGGGTTTTGTCTTTTTTATTTCTGAATAAAACAGAACAAAATAACTGCCACTATTATCAGACTAATTCTCCTTCTAGATGGTGTAAAATATTTCTATTCTTTCTTTAAACTTCAATGATTAGGTTTTTTTTCCCTTCCTTCTTTTTATTTAATTAGTAATTTTAGTATTGGCTATGTTTAGGACAAGTATTATTATCTCTGGGACTGTGAAGGCAAACACGAGTTCTACCTGAGGAGGTTCTGTGGGCTGTGGCACCAAAAGTCATTTCAGGGACATGTTTAATTTCTCTGTGATTTGTCACAGATTTTGACCTATATTATAAGCACCCTTAGTATGCCCTGTTGTTAGGATTTGTCAGTTGTCTTTTTCTACTATTTTTACTTTTTCCTGTAACACTTCAAACTCCAACTCAACCATGAGTTTGCTACCTCTTTAACATACTTACCCTAAAAAAAGATAGATCTCTGCTTCCCTTAGGACAGGATCCCAGTTCCAAAGAGCATTGGTCCCAGTTCTTTATAGCACAAGAAGAAAATACATGGTGCTGATCTGAGTGTACTATAAAATTCTCATTTAGAGAGGCTCCTTGTTTCCCTTCTGCTCTGGTGTGAATGTGTTCATGATGTATAATGGCTAAGATAATCCTTTTGCTGAAAAGGGGGATTTAAAAAATGATTTCTTATAAATGTCATTCTGTATGATAGATACAACTCTGACAGAACTATAGTGATGAGGACCAGAAAAGGGACAAATGAACTCACAACCAGTGCTGATACCCAGCCAGTTTCTACCTCTTGTGTGACCTGTGCAGTCCCGGTGAGTGAGAAGAGGGAGTTTTCAACTGATGGAGCCACAGTAGACACACACCATTTCCAAACAGATATAGCCAATTAGATAAACCAGGTGTTATGCACAATAAGCTCAAAATTTCTTTTTTTAACATTCGTACAAAAAAAGAAAATTATACAAATATTTGTTAGGGAAAAATTTTCTAATTAATTCAGAATCCAAAGGATTAAAGCAGATGAAGAAAAAACAATAATGGGAAAAGAGAAAAGTTTAAATTTATTCTAAATAAGATCGGGGAGATTTACAAATAAAGATTTTAAGAGAATCTTGTAAGGGAACTTATATAATTCTAAGAGGGAGTAAAGTGAGAGACATGTATTTCTTTATGGAAAATATAGATTTTAGTTTGAAATTCAACACCTGTGAAAGATGTTTCAACATATGATTGCGAGGTACCATTCCTCAGCGAATAACTCTCTCTCCCCAAATTTTGCAACAAAAACTTTGATCCTGCACTATGAACCATGCATTCTAAACAAGGCAGTATTACTAAAGAGAAAATGATATGAATTACCAAGGAGTAGGCTCTCTCTTGGGAAGCAAAAAATGCATCAGGAGACTCTTAGTTTTATGCATTAGCAAAGGAAAGCCTCTAAGTGGTCTTTGGCAGGCGTTTTCATAGGCTAATGAATAAGGAAAATGAAAGCTTATACTTCATTAGGTTGACAAGAAATGAATCACATTTGATGAACCAGTAAATCCGATTTAAATGCCAGGGAGTTCCCTAAGAGAACCTAACTTTGCTCCACCTTTGTGCATAGGTCACATAGGTGCCTATAGTTACTACTCATAGTATCAGTGCCTTGGAGTTCACTGGAAATCACGCAGAACTAGCCAATTTACCCTTTTGAAAATCTGTGCATGTGGACACTCTGAATTGTTTGTAGCAGCAGTTTGTTTAATTGCTGCCTGGTTTCTTGGCTTCCATTACTATCAGTTACAGGAAAACATGATCTGCCTAAACATGTTATGGGGAGAAGAGGTTATGGAGGGTAAGCATGGGACTCTACCTCATGGGGATTGACAATTGCTTTGTCTCCCTGACTTCCTTGCCGTTATCATGGGTTAAATGCTTTGGATTCTACCTCACTTATTTTAACCATATTTCTAAGAGGTAGTTAAATTATATATATATATATATATATATATATATATATATATATATATATATATATATTTGTTTTTTGATAGAAAATAACAGGTGACGTCTCCTGGTAACATTAAAGAAGGCGCACTCTTGAAGCTTTTCTCAGTTTTCTAACACAACTCACAAAATAGAAACTAGATCTCTGGTTTGGACCAAGTTCTATGATATGAAGACCCATCAGACTCTGTTCCAGCCCCTGTTTGAAAGGGCTTGCCATTATTCTGCTTTGAGAAGAAGCCAAGTCACCTTGGGAAAATTATATAATCTCAATCTGCTATCAGTTTCCTCATCTACAAAGTCATTCACTCCTCCAACAGCTGTTCTCCTAACACCGTGTTCTAAAATGTTCTTTTCTAATTCTAAAGTTCTGTGGATTTAAGTCATTATATAATTTTTCTAATCACAAAATTCTTTAATAAAAAAATTGGCAATTTAATGACCTTTATGAGATAGAGAATATACTTATTAGCAATGCTAGAAAAGTGAGCCTGAAATTCTTCATTGGTGTTTGCCAAGAATCTTAAAATCATATAAATAGAACATTAAAACCAAGCTCTTTTAGCTCTGACTTCTATAGGAAACCACAGTTCCACCTAATTTCAGGATTATTTGTGCTTTAAGCAGAGGATTTGTTGAAAATGTAAATGAGTTATAACAAGAGATATAAACTGACATGAAGCATCATCTACATCAATTTAATTCAAGATTATAAAATATACAATGAATTCTAATGTGTCCTGTGATGAATATCCTGTCTTCTCTTTCCTAGGTAGATCTTCACCTTATTCATAATTTTACCCATAAAATATTAATAGAATACTTATGATGTTCAAGGCTGAGAGATAGGGATGTTGCTCTAAAGAAGAAATGTTTTAAATATATGAGGTGCTTAGTGGATTTTGTTGACTAATTTGTTGATGGTTGAAAACAGCCCTTTAGAAAAAAACCTGTGTGGCTGTGACCTCTTGTATATAATTTAATTTCTTAATTCTTTAATAAATTCAACATGGGAAGACTTTAAAAAATAATCAGGGTGCCAAAAATTCTGCTTGAGAATAAAATTTAGAAAACCACTACATTTTATCACCATGGCAAATGTGCTCTTATGAAAACTCAAAAAAACAAAACAAAACAATATGACTGCTATGTTCTTAAAATATTCTGAGAAGTTGCTTATGATAAAATATTAGTGCATTATATATTTCTGACACAAAATCAGCTCCCTCCACCAGAAAGCTTGTTTTAAAATTTAAGACTGTTCCAACTTTTCTCATTCTCCTTGAAAACAGAATTCAAGTGCTTGGTAGCTCACCTGTCATTGTTCTGTAGAATTGGAGATGTTTGCCAAGCTATTGTCAATCATCTCTTCTCCAGGTGAAGTCCCTTCTCCTTTCCTACTAGGACTTCAGTTATGAATTATTACCCAGTTTTGATGAAAAAGTTCTTCTGAAGTTTTCTATCAAATTTTAATTTTGATTAAGCTCTTTAAGACAAGTAAGTAAATAAGAAACATATGGTGGCAGAAGCAGGACTGAAAAAGACAATTCAATTGCAAAATTTTCTGGAGATCAGTGCTAGAAAAACAGTTAAGTATGTCACTGGAAAAGGCTGGGCCTGAAGTAGTTCAAGAAGGCAACAGAACCACTGTGTGTCCACACATGCTGGAATTGTGGCCTGGACTCTAGAGCCTGTGTTCCAAAGAATGGATTTGTGAATGGAGATGTGTAAATTCCTTGGGGATGTATCACCACTATAATAGTAATTGGGGGCAGTGGGGTGTTTAAAATAGTTTCCTCATCAGTTGTTCCAAAAGCAGCAGGAAAGCAGTAAAATGAAGCATGGTAGAATTCTGACCCAATTCCTTTTACTCCCAAACATGAATGCACATTGCAATATGAGCCAAATGCAAGGTTGAAGGAGTTCCTTAATTCTGAACCTAGCTTTCAAAACAATAAACATAACTTTTAAAATCCAGAGCCTGAGAGTTCTTACATTCGGGGTTGTTTTTAAGAAGTAGGTGTATTTTCTTACTAATATTTCCAAGACTTACATGTTCAAATCTTTATTATTACAAAATGCTGTTTCAGAAAGGCCATCTCTTGTTACCATAAGGAAGACCAGGCAGACGTGACCCTTCAGTTTCTTTTCTTCCCTGTTTGTCTGTTTCATATTCTCCATCTTCATTTTGTGACTGGAGGAGTTGTATATATGGCCACTGACAGTGCAATTCAAAGGTGGTTTTTGGCAGCTATTAGCCAGTAGCAAGTGTGACCCTATTTTCTGGATTGCTTGGGAAATCTTGGGTACTCATTGTTATTCATAGTGCATCCTTTGACTTGTAAAAATGGCCTTTGCTACTGTTTCTTTCCTCTCCCTTCTACTCCCCCACCCAATGGCAGCTTCCTATGTGAGGCTAAATTTATTACTGAAGCCTGAGGTGGAGGTACTTTTGACTGGTTTGCTTATGAAGTTCTGACAATCACCTTTTCCCCCTTTTTTTCCCAATCATTATGCTAAAGTGAGTTCTGACACAAGATACACACTTGGGATTGGAACTCTTAACTGGCAAATTTCTTGACTAAATACAGAAGAAAGAGACAGATGGAGTCAGAATAAAAATTTGGTAAACAGAAAGTATGAAAGAGGCAGGTGATGGAAAGATTTGGAAGAAAGGAAATGAAGCAAGAATAGAACATGAAGAAATGTATGAGAGGAACTATATGAAGGTGAACATTATTGTTGCTTTTCCAGAATTTCTGTCATGATGTCTCTCTTCAAACTTCTCCAGCCAGGTATAAACAGGTCTTAACTTCCCAACACTTTGTAATTCTCTACAAGGTCTTTGTTCTGGAGATACTGTCCTTGTTTAATTTTGGTCCTTTCTCTTGATTTAGTATCCTCTTCAGATTCTATTTATTCAAATCTCTGTCTTCATTAGGATTAGTAAGATGAATTAATTTGCACAAAGATGAGAATGGTATAATGCCCCCTTTTCCAATACACTTGCATTGTGCTAGAACTTACATAAAAGTGTATGTTATTTGAGGGGCTGTGGCAGCAAGGTATAAGAGAAAAAAATATTTGGGTCCATTCTAATTCATAGCCCAGGGTCTCTGCCTATACTCTACATACTAATAAGATAAGCTCTTATGTAAGGTCCCACAGTCTGTGTGCAATTGTTGACAGTGTTTTAGCTGATGCTTTATGTCATCCTTGGATTTTGAAAGAAGGCTATTTATTCCTAAAGTATGCATCATTCAAATCATTTTTGTCTCCTTCACTGTGTAGAAAGTATCCACCACACTATTTAGCTTTAGGAAACACAGCTAATCTTCTCAGTGTGGACCTGGGTTTCATGCTTTTTGGAAAAGAGTAAGTTGTTTTTTTTTTAACTATTTAAGGATGAATGTGAAGTTATTTTAATGTCAGGGTTATATATCAATATTCAAGAACTTTCTAACATATTTTAAAAATTCTGATATCTGAACATAAGATGACTTAATGCAGATTTTTCCTTGCAGACTTTTCTTAAATAAATTATTTTCTTGATTATAATGTATTTTAATGAGCATTTCAATATGGTCCCTTTTATAGGAGTATTATATTAAAATGAACTTTTTTCTCAATAAGATTTATGAATTGGTAGCAATTACTGGAAAGCAAATTTGGCTAATGATCAGGAGGTATGATTTTCAGTCACAACTCTGTCATGTCTTTGCCATGTGATGTCTGACTGACCTGCAGCAGGGAAAAAAATCACCAGCCTACTTTACCTGATCATTTTTCCACCTACTAGTGTTGTAGTGGAAACTTCTTTGACTCCTCTATGCATTATGTAATTTTCCTGTAAGGAACATCTATTACATAAAGTGCTATAATATACTATAATCCTTGGTCTACTTTTACATTTCCTCCAAAGTCAGGACAAGATTTATTTTACCATAATAAACCTAAGGTTGTTATGGTTTGAATATGAGGTATCCCCAAGCTCCTTTATTAATTCAGGAATATTCAGAGGTAAAATGATCATATTATGAAAACTTTAATCTAATCAGTGTGTGGTAACTGTAGACAGGTGTGGCATGGAATAGGAGGTGGGCCACTGGGGGTGCCCTGAGAGGATGCAACTTTCCCATGGCCCTTCCCTCACCTCTGCTTCCTGGATGCCATGATCTTAGCTGCTTTCTTCCATTGCACCCCTCCACCATGATGTTCTATGTTCTGCCTCAACTTGGGCTCAGAGCAATGGAGTGGGCCAAGCATGGACTGAAACTTTGAGGCAAAAAACAAACAAACAAACAAAAAACCTCTTTTCTTCCTCTAAGTTGTCCTTGTTGGGTATTTTGTTCACAGTGATGAAAAGTTAACACAAATGCCCAGTATACAGCAGGCATGTAATGCTTATCAAGTTAAAAAAATTAACAGCATAGACAGAAAGACTAGTCTTGGCTATTGACAGATATGGAATGACTAACCACCTCTGGTTCTTAACTTATGTGGAAGACTGACTGACTTTGTAAAGGTCTTGCCTTCTTCAAGTTATCTTACCTAACTGCCCTGTCTAAAGTTACTCCCATCCACCTTTGTCCTGTGTCATTTTCTTTTCCTTTACACTTTTATTTTCTTTATAGTCTACTGTTTGGCTTCTCAACTTCAATGCTAACTGTACCAGGTAAGTACTCTATCTCTTTCAATCTAGGATCTGTTGTGTCCTTTAGAGAGAGAAACATACACACAGTAGATGCTTAATAAATACTTGAGTGAATAATGAACTTCCATAAGTGTCACTCTAGCTCAATAAATGCAAATACTTTTATGTGATAAAATGCTGTGAAAATGCAAGTTACTTTTATCATCACAAAGCTACCCTGAGAATTTTTTTTGTTCAATAACAAGCAAATATGCTAAGTAAAAAGGGTATTGTTGGCTGATAATTTTTTCTTATCTACTTTTTAAAAAATCATTTCTTTAGAAGGTTTAAAAATATATATGCCTTTTAAGATGTAATTTCTATTTTCCTGAAATTTCTCAGTTTATTTCTCAAGGGACTAAGAAATATGTCTTGAATTATAAAATGACATTATTAAGTTTTTTTCAAAGTTGAAAGATAGCATTTATTAGAAAATACAAAGCTCTGTGTCCGGAAATAAACATATGATCATTTTTATTCAGTATGAGGATCTAAACTTGATACCTAACATTTACATCAGATTATGGCATGAAATTAGTTTAGGGAGTAAACTCAGATGTAGATGAATTCATATTTCTTACAGTTGATAATTTGTGAATATGATGTGGATGCCCATATTTATAACATCAGAATTTCATAGTTTGCTCCTAAAACAAGATTTTTAACGTTGGGACTTTTTTTCCCCCTCTGTGTTTAAAGGATATTAGTGTAAAAACTTACCATCACAGCTGTGCACTGGTTTGATACTGCCATCAAGTAAGTAGTGTTTGACTCAGTCAATTTCCAAGTTTATTTTCATTCCTGATCGGTGAGGTTGTTGTTGAGAAATTTACAAACATGAATGTCACGATTATATACAGAGTGTCATAAGGTATTTGAACATGTTTTTGGTTAGGAATAGAATGACCATATTAACTTATGTGTAATGAGGAATGCAAGCAATATCATAGGAGGCAGGAGTTTCATAATTTGGGGTATTATTTAACTTTAATAGGTCACTTTATAGGTTATTAATAATAAGTACATTCTAGTATCTCTTCTTTTAACTATGGATTTGATCATGATCCAGTTGGTTAAGTTCAATCCTGGGAATTTTTTCCTACTATGCTTCACTATATCATTCAGTGGAAATAATAATTTAGGACAAAGTTGGGGAGGGGAAAGGCATGGAGTGAGGTGAGGACTCAACCAGTCATTTTGTGGAGTCAGATGAAATGTTCTCAAATCTGGGAGTGTTTAATAAAATAAAAAAAGGAAAATGATCTTAAATAGATAGTTAACATCAGATTCTACATTGTGTGCTACATAGTGCAAATTTCCTGTCTTCTATGACTTAATTTACTTTAAGCCATGTGAAATATATCACATCAAGTAGCCATTTAAATTTTTATTATGCCTATGGTGGATATTTATTCATTGCTTTAAAATAACATCTAATAAACTATATTACAGACTATAAAGGATATAATTCAAGCATATTTTAACTTACCTTCTCAGATTCTGAGTGATTTCTGAGAGTTGCTGATCTGGGTAGGCATCAAACAGGTTAAAAATTTAACACATTACACATTTAAATATCACTGCCATTTTTGATGACTTGTATGGCATATTCACATTATAATAAACACTAAGGACTCATAGATTTGGCCTTGTCAGATATTCAGCATGTATGTTGCAGAATATTAGGTACAATATAAAGATTTAGCCAGGCGTGGTGGCACATGTCTGTAATCTCAGCTACTTTGGAGGCTGAGGCAGTAGTACCTTGAATTCAAGGACTGGCTCAGCAATTTAGTGAGACATCTCAAAAAAAAAAAAAAAAAAAAATATATATATATATATATATATATATATATAAAATAAAAAAGACTGGGGATATAACACAGTGGTAGAGCATCTCTGGGTTCAATTTCCAGTGACACATATGCATATATGCATAGTTACACACAGATTCACATTTAAAATTAGTTTTTTTTTTGCCTTTTAAAAAGGTGGAAGAATACTGGAGTTCATATTTCAAATTGGTTGCTGTTCACATTATGAACATACACAATGTAATTTTTGTTTTTATTTTGAATTTCAATCAAAATAAAAAAAATTTGACAGTTTATACAAAATAAAATGGCAACATCTTTACCTTAGATGTTATTATCTTCCTTGGTGAAGTTTAAAACCAAGATTCAATGATCCAAATATTTAACACTTGAGATAAATTTCTCAAGTTAAAATGGAATTTGTAAATAAATAAGAAGAATTAACTTTTTTTCTAAATTTTGAATATATCAACACACACCATTCTTCTAGCTTACATGTTGGTGAAAAGGTGAGATGTGTAAGATTATGTGCATTTACTTTCAGACATTTTATTTGATCTCTATATTGAGTCTTTCAGCTACATAAAGCATTTTTATCTGTTAATTTTCTCTTGTAAGTTCAATATTACAAATCAAGGTGTAGTGCTAAAAGAAAATTTATTCTTTCCTAATTCCAGATATTTTAATGTGTAGGCTTTTCTAAAAACAGCATATAATGAATGGCAATACATAATTTAGAGAACCAAATTTAGGGGTAGATTTTAATAATATATAATTTTTTGTTTAACGCATAAAAATCTGATATGTGATGCATACTTTAAAATTGCAGATTGTTGAAGGACATTTTGCTAACCTAAAGAGTTATTATTAAAAAAGGAAATGAATTAAATACTTCAGTATGTTTTGAACTTTCTATAGCATGTTGCAAATAAATGCAAGTTGATATTATCATCTTCATCTTTGTTCTGTGCATTCTGTAGAACAATTTTCACTCTTCTCACTGTCCAATAAAGAGCTGCTATTTCTCTCAATAGGCATGGTCTGTATTTCATTTTTACACGTGCATATATTCTTTCCTAATGAATTTTCACATCATTTTCAGATAGAGAATTTAGAGAAATTACACATCAAGAAAAATAAAGCTGAGTTACTTTTTCATGTACCATGCCTATGCTATGGCTTTTCTCTTTTATTAAATATAACAAAAGGTGTTTCCTTATGCTGTTTGATAATAAACTTGATATGCAATTTAAAAATATTTGACAAAATAAGCTTCCCTAAACTGAACAAGTAAATAAAGATCTTTGGATTAAAGTTTTATTAACCTCGAAAGCCTGAGATATAAAAACACATTTTTGATTCATCAAAGACAATGTTTCTAAACGTTATATTGAGAATTTCCATTTTAAATACCCAAGGAATGATAAAGCATTTTGAATCACAAGTATTCCTTAAAAAATATCACAAAAATATCACCCCTTCCCTTTTTAAAATCATGGTCAAAACTTCAGAGTCACTTCTTAAAATATTCAGTATGATAATCTTATGACAGTGAAGACTACAGACTCTTAATCTACTCTAATAAAAATAAGCCTTCCATTATTTGGCATCATTACCTGTAGTGCACTTACAGACTGTTTAGACTTCCATATTCTATTGTATAATTTCTGTTTTGAAACTACCTTGTTTTAGAATTGTATTTGTTGGCAAGAATAACAAGAATTGTTCACTATATTAAAATTCATGCCATTAAGAAATAATTTTAAAGTGTGGAAATAGCTGGTGCTTTGTGGGTAGGACAACCCTTATTTTCCTATCCTATTCTCTTAATGAATATAATTATCTACCAAAAATAACTGAGATGAGTACCACTGCTTATTGCAAATCAGAAATAGTAATAAGCACAATTAAACTAGGATTCACAGTTCAATCTGAGAATGATTCAATTTCTTTTTGCTTCCTATTAATGGCATCTTCATTTATCTTTTTATTCAGAGAACTTTTCCTATCATTTGAAAAGTAGCATATTTTGAACATGAATAACAATATTCAATTTAATGATTTCAAGGCCATAGCAAATGAAAATTTTCTGGGATTTCTATTGTTAACATTTCAATTTAATGAGAATAAAAATTACTTATTAAAATCCTATTGTTTTAAAATACTAATAGTTATTAATAACATATTACCTTAGACATTTTGTCCTTTCCTCCAATTTCAAATATTTGCTTCTTTTCTATTATTGTTGGCCTTAGAAAAATGTTTTAGTGGCAACAAATATACTTTAATCTCAACAGAGCCAGGCTCTTGTACACACTGAACTTTTATTTCCTTTAACCTCCATAGAGTGCATAAATGTAAGTAACTCTTGCCCAGAGTGAAAAAGCAATTCTGTGTCCTTGGGTATCCTGTATGTCTTTCAAAAAACATTTTCAGACTACGCAAGATTCTGTAATTAGATTTCTTTGAAACTAGTAGTACATTATACCCATAACAAAGTTAAACGTATTTTAGCAGATAAAAGCTCTTAACCATGGTTTAAATTTTTGCCTTGAACATTAAATCATATGCATGATGATAATTACTTCTTGGTGGAATATGGCAGCTAAGCTTGAGAGCCAATTTTAGCAAAGGTATTGATTGTTCAAATCAGGTTATGGAAATGGAATGAGAATTTTAAAAAATATATTCTCAATGGAGTTTTAAATATCCTACAATCAGCAACTCACTAAAATGCAGATATTTTGAAGATTCATAGGCCCAGTTAATATGAACTGAAGTGTCATTTTTTTTCCTGTAGGATTTTCTGTTCTTATCCTGGCAAAGAAACCCTGAGGACAACTTTTTAGATTCAAGCAAGAGGCCTTTAAATGTCCCATAGCTACCTTCTGAATACATCAACAATGTTATATGTATTAAAATGCTCCAGGGGAGAGAACTGTTATGTCCATCTTGCCTTTTTTTCCTACTGTTAATATTGAGGAAGTCATCAATAAGGTTTGAGATAAGAGAATTAAACTTCATACTGGTTCTGTCAATTTCAAGAATTCGTCGTGAAGAAAACAATAAAAACTGATGCTGTGTGAAAGGAGTTTGAAAACTTCAAGTTACAATTCTGATCATATTGTAAAAGTGTTGAAATTTTCAGAGTCCTTTAAACCTAAATTATCTATGTGAGCAGCAAATGCACTCTGTGGTATGTGGTATGGCCAAAATTGTTTCATAAGATGTAACCTATGAAGATTGCCATTATTCCCTCTGAGTTTCTTTTGTATGAACTTTGGTTGTTTACAATACTTAACTGACCTAAATATTTATATACCCTACAAGTCTTCCATTAAGAAAAATTGATATACCTCAAAATCTTTTCATTAGCTGTCAAGAGTACTTTCTTTGAAGTTATAATACATTTCAAATCAAATATCTTTCTACACTTAATGAAGCATGTACATTAGGATTTTTAAATATATTCTGTTTTTTATTTTATTACATACTAACTTTATTAACAATGAATTTGCAGGGAAATTATTTGATATATAAAACATTAAGAACTTATAACCAAAAATGTTAGTATTAGTTTTTATTACTATTCAGTATAATAAAATCATTCATGATACTTAAGCACTTTATTTTTTATTCCTTGTGTGAAAAAGATGCAGTATTTTTTTTTCTTGGAGGGGTTTATGGAAGATTTAAATTGAAAGATGACTAGTTAATAGGCAACCCAATGAACTTCTTATTGGTTCATTGAACTTATTTTCTCAGATAAAAGTAATTAATTGCCAGATGTTCACTTATTATTTGCAGCTCCTTTAATTGATTGCAAGTTTTTTTTATTATCAATCTTTAGAATATTACAAGTTTTCACTTTTTCCCATTTAGTAATGAAGTTTATGGACAAAGGAAAATATATTTAAAAATGTTTCCCTTAAGTGTTCATAAACTCCTTGCATTGTATTTAAAATTTTCATTTCTTTGATTAATAAGTCATGATTCAAGTTATCACATATCTTTAGAAAATCTTTTTTTTACTATTTAATGACGTCAGAGGATTTTTGCCATTTATTATTAGTTAATATAAGGAATTCTATTGACCATGTACTAACCAATTTATTGTAATTACTTTATGGAATCAACCAAATGAACTGTAATCAGTAAAAGGGTAAGATGAAATGTTTACTGTTTATTTTGTGCTTATATTTGGGCTATTCTGTATGGGATCAATTTCTTTTTCAAATTTAGGGCTCTATCTTAGGTTCTATTAGGCTCACATATTTTGTAAATTTGTTCACAAACTTTACTAGACTTTTGATCAATAGTTTATAAATTTCTTTCCCCTTTTAGAGATAATTGATATTCAAAACCTCTTACTACTTGAGGTTTAATTTAGTCACTAAAATATAGGTATAATTAAAACAAATACATCATCTAATATTTATATGCTGAGGTGATTGTGATCCTAGTCTATACAAGACATTTGAGTTAAGCAAAATGGTAAAATGTGTAGTGCAAGATGCATTCTAATCTGTATCAGTATACCTAAGAACTAATTTTTCCTCTTTATCATGCTAGGTCTGTGAGATTTATATTCTCTAACTGATGTTCTTTAGTTAAAATTTTTAATACTAAGCATAAGTTCAAAAAGGAGTCAAAAGTTTTCTTTTATGAAAATCAGGACCTTGATACTTATTAATATGACCTTGAGATTCAAAAAACGTATCTATAACTTTTAAATTTTTATCATGTGTCATCTTGGGTATTATTCATTTTAGAGAATTAAATTTAATCCATTTTAGGCTAGATATAACATATCTTGTATAGGACAGCACAGACTCTGTCTTAGTGTGGGATAAAAATCAGAAAATTTAATATAATCAAATGATTTATACATTTGGTCCTCTGAAGAACAAGCACAGTCAATTATGGTAAAACACCTGAAATTAAAACAATGGCATTTTCCCTGCTTCAAAATTTCTACTATGATTGATAATTATTTTTTTTAGAAAAAAGAATTAACGTCCTTTATGAAATGGTGACACAAATCCTAAGGTTCTTACTATCATTCAAAAGTGTAAAGCTAACAGCATATTTGATTATTATTATTTTCAGTGGTTGTACACTTTTTTCCTGAAAAACCATATTAATAAAGATGAATGTATTATTAACAGGCAATGCTGAGGCTACTCTCAATTAGAAAACAGCATAATTTGATGAAAATATTAGGAAATATTTTTTTCTGTCATTGTATCTCTGAACATTAAAACATTATAGGGCCCTGATACAGTGGCATATGGCTTTGATACCAGCAACTCAGGAGGCTGAAGGAGGAGGATCACAATTTCAAAGCCAGCCTCAGCATTTAGCAAAGCCCTAAGCAACCTAGTGAGGCTCTAAGCAAATTAGTGAGACCCTGTCTCAAAATAAAAAATAAAAAGGGGTAGAGATGTGGTTTAGTGGGTAAACGCTTCTGGGTTCAATTACTGGTAACAAACAAACAAACAAAAACATTACAGAAAATGGGCTATTGAAATAATCCCTTCAAAACAACTGAGTCACTTCTAGGACTTACATTTTATAATTTCCCTACAAAGAAATAATCTCTTGACTATGTCAAATGTAATGAATTAGATATGACAGGGTTCAAGTGATACTCAACTATTTTGAAAATAAAATAAAGTATATAAAGAATGCACTTTATCACTAAGAAGAAAAAAGACACAATTGGTAAATGTCAGTTAAAGAGACTATTCACACCTTTTTCTGTGTCTGAGAAAGAAAAAAGACATGAGAGACAATAATTATTGCAGAATTTAAAAGTATTCCTAAGGATCTTACTCACATATTAAAAGATTCCTCAAAATGCCATTTCTGAATTTTTATAACACAACTTTTTAATCTATAAAAACACATTAATTATATTTTGATGATTGTTTTACAATAATCTTTACAATTTAGTACTAAGGATTTATCCAATTAAGAAATAAACACCTTTTGTGAATGCTTTAAAAATTTAGATCCCCAACAGCATTGTTAAGAAGCAATGTGTTGGTTAGTACCCTGTATTTTATGAGGGCATTTATTTTTCCAAATCTATTCACTCAAAAATTGATGCAGATTAGTTAATTCTTTTTTGGTTTTATAATATATACTTCTTAAATAAAACTTTAAACACTTTTGACATGCATTATTGATTCACTTTTCTATTATATAGGTTTGGAAAATTATCTAATATAAATATTTTCAGTCTTTCCACCATTTAATTCCTTCATATCATGCACATTCTTTGATAGTTTAACATGCATATTTTTAAAATTAAAGTTATCAAAACTTTCCTTAACTTCTAAGAGCAACATTGTAGTTAGTAACTGTTGAAATCATGTAGATTATTGGATCTTGTGAGCACTAAAATGAAATGCAGTTGGGTTCAGTGGTGCACACTTGTAATTCCAGCAACTCAGGAGGCTGAGGCAGGGAAGATCACAAGTTCAAAGTCAGCCTCAGCAATTTATCAAGGCACTAAGCAACTCAGGGAGACCTTACTTCTAAATTAAAAAATACAAAAACAGTCTTGGGATGTGGCTCAGTAGTTGAATGCCCCTAAATCCAATCCCTAATAACACCCCCCCCCCCAAAAAAAAAGAAAAAAAAAGAAAAAGAAATGCAGTGAATTTTCTCTAGGACCACACAATGCATTCAACAGATAAGGAGACATCACTTATTTCAAGTAATTTAATATATCCCTACCATGTTGTTGTGATTGCGTGAACATATTTATTTTTTTAAAAAATCTTAGTTATCATAAAGATTATGTTTCTTTTTTCCACTTTGTAAGGTATCTCTCCAGAGGCAACATTCACTGTTATAGGTCTAAAGTTACAATGTAAAGGGCAACATGCTAATTAGAATATTTTGTTTTATGTGATAACTGTGATTCTTAAAACTTCATACTATTTCAACATTTTGGAAACAAAGTCATTTAACTTGCATTAAAGTTGCTTACATTTTAAAAAAATATTCTAATGCATTGTTAATTATGAGTTAGAAATTTTTATGCTCTCAGTAAAATGTAATGAATCTTCCATTAATTTCATCTTATTGGCTTTAGAATCAGTAGATCCATATTGTTTCATTTTCTACTAAAAAGATTAAAATTAATGCCTGCCTCTTATAATATTGTGAGAATAAAAAGAATAAATGTGCCTTCTGCATATGGCAGGAGATAATATATAACTACTGTAATCATATCACATTAGGAAATCATTTATGAAAATATATTTCTAAAAATATTTGAGAAAAATTTCTTGCCTATTTTTGTATTAAGAAATATTCCTAAAAATTTAAATTTAGAAGTTTAATTTTTAAAAATACTTAAGGTTAATGTTAATAAAGCCTATGGCAATGAGAAAGAACATAATATGCTGAATATTATAACATTGCAAGTGTAACTTTGCTTTTCCCAAACATTTAAACTGATATAAAAAGAGGTGTGATAAGCTTAATTATACTAGTCTTAACTGTTTTACCATAGACAAGTGATGACATTCTTATTGCTGGTGAAAAAAATCTACTCAGTTCAAAATTAGATCAGTATATACATAGAATATAGGATCTCAACTGAGAATTAAGATCTACTATTCAGAGAGTAAAGATTTTGAATCGGCATTTTTAAAATTTTAATATGAATTTTGTGCCCTCAGATGTAATGTGCTTTACACATTAAAAATTGATGAAAGTCCTTCCCTAATTTATTCATGTCAGGATTAAAAGTGATGCATCTATTAGTAAAAATGAAGAATACAACCAATAAGTCTGTGTTAATCTGTATTTTGTTTAACAAAGATATCAGGGCAAAGTTACCAACATACTGTAATAAGGTTTTCCAGTATCATTACATTCTACGTCATTCCATGGATATTTTGCTTAGTGTACATTCTTAGTTATTGCTATGGAATACTGAATGATTGTGTTCACTTGAAAATAATATTGAGGGTATGACAAACATAAAAATGCACAAAAGAGACAATGTTATACTGGTTTTAACTTCTGCATGCTTAAGCAATGTTAAGGGCTCACATGACATACCTTGGTTGGCTCATGATTCTTGGATTTTATTATCCTGTCACTCTTCAAAAGCCTGATTCTCCATCTTTCTTCCTTTTTTTTTTCTGTCCAAGCTAGATATCTAGTGTATCTGATTTGTTCTCAATGAAGAAGTTTATATGAAAACTAATGCTAAACAGATTCAAAATTTGTACATGGGATATTTTACTTTTAGTATACTGATGGATCCAACAGTACACATAATTCATTCCAGAAATTTAAAGACAGAAAATTCATCATTTGTACCATTCTATAAACCTTCAAATATATTTTATATGTAAAGAAAAACAAATATAGAAACTTGATGCATGAAATATAAACAAACTGAGATACCAACTAAAAGAAATGGCATAATTTAAAAGCTATTTTATTAGATGGTTTTAAATACAATAGGTTCTAAATGGGACAGATTATAAGGATTTTTAATTAAAAACAGAATAAAAGCTTGCTGAAAGTAAGAACTTTTATGCTCAGAAATACCAGTATAAGCAATTCCCAAAGGCTTTGAAATGAAAAGTATGCTCTTAAGACAATGGACAATGATTCTGTTATACTGTTTGCCAGAATATAAACCAGTTTTATGAGTTGGAAGATTAAAAAGTGAATTTTAAGTTCTCTAATTTAGATTTAATCTTGTGGAATATATAGAAGGTAACATTTTCTGAAAATCATGACTCAAACTTCACAGGAAATTCAACCTCCAGGTTTTTCCTTCTTACTGACAAAATGATGAGAACATGTAATAATTTGGGCTTTCAAATCACTTGTTTAAACAACCATTAGTTGTCTATATGCAAATATTCCTAATAATTGTTTCTATTTTTTGGCCTACATGTGTGTAAACAGCCCCCTCCCCCAAAATACAGAAATGAAAACACACACACACACACACACATACACACACACACACACAGTCTTGATGCAATATCTAAATGTTCAAGAACTCTACCAGTGAATTCATTAGCAAATGCTTTTTACTAGGGACTTAAATCCCACAAAATATATTCAGCCCAGAATTGACTGGAGAATCTTTCTCTCAAGATATTTAGAACATACTATGGTTAGACTTTATTAAATTCAAAAGAGTTAGTTTTGTTTTCTTTTAATTTTGAAACATGATACAAGTTAATTTGTTATGTCAAAATCTTTTTTAAAATTACAATTCATTCTTGACTAAGCTTTAAACCCTAAAAGGTTTATTTTATAATACACTTTCAGCATGAATTCATCTCACTACTGGTCTATGGTTTTCCCCCAAAAAACCAAAGCATTTTTCAACATCTATCTCCCCAAACAGGTATCATAAAACATGAAAATACCATAAAAGTATTAAGTCTGTCCAATGTTTTAAGTATATTGAAATATTTTATTACATCTACCAAGGACTTGGTCTACATTAATATATATTTTGCGAATGATACAACATTAAAGGTGTGGAAATTTTGAGAACTAGTTACTTTAAAATTTAAGTTATAAGAATCCCTCTAAATAAAAAAAAGATATAATTACTCATTTTTGTTATCGATCAAACAGTTTGAATATTGGATAAGCCAATGAAAAAGCTTAAGGTTTCTTAGACCAGATGCCCCCAAATATTTTACCAAATAAAAATAAATTGTCAAATTGAAGGACTTCATTAGAATTAATATTCTTAGCATTCTATAGAATTGGAATACTCAATGAATCTTTCAACAAAAGGTTAGCATATTTGCTCAAGCAGAAAGATAGATAAAAAAATAAACGGTTTTTGTTTATTCTTTTCAAAGCATTTTTTAATAAAAAGGAGACTATATATTAACAAAAGAAATAGATGATTATGCTATCCTAAAACATTTCAACATGTATTATTATAAATTCACAATTCAAGGAAAATATATTTTGGGATTACAATTTTAATCATAATTTGTAATCACATTAAACATGACGGAGGCATTGTAGTTCAGAAGAATCTATATTCATTCACTGCTTCATGTAAACAAGCTTATAGTTGGTATGAATTAATCTTTAGATCTTCAAGTATTTGAACATATGACTTCACTGATTTGCTCATCTTTTATTTGATATTGAGTTAAGTAGATGAAAATTGGTCCTTATTGATTTGGGCAGTGGCTAAACATGTAATTTTGGGGAAAGCAGAAGTGTTGTATTTTACATAAATGGCTTAATAATTTCATGCAGGTAAAGAAAATACTTAAACGCTAAATACCTGATCTTTTCAAATAAATGCAGACCTACCTTGATTTCCACAATATGCCTGTATTCATTTCCATGAGACAATGTCTTCACAAAATGTAAGGTAAAACAGGTGTTAAATTATTTAACAGAACTCATAATTTAAATAATTAAAACTAATTTGTGTTTAAAGCTATTTGCAGATTTATTAGAGAAACAAATACAAATATGCATTTCTACAGAACTGTTTTTTTTCCAAAATGAGCTTAAAACTTGTTCCACAGTTTTCACTTGTTTATATATCTATGGTAACCCAAGTATTGGCTTCTGTACCACTTGTAATGAGACAATTGCCCTTCCATTGCAATTATAAAAAACTATTTAAAAAAAAATTCGGCACATACACGTTAAATATTTTTCCTTAAAAAAATAATCTAATCAAAATATTGAATACTTTAGATTTAAACAATATTTTATTTACAAATCTGATTTGATGTACTTTATTAATTATACAAGGTAATGCTTCAATTTTCAAGAACAGTTGTTTTTTTTTGTTTATATAGACCAGTGGAATGACATCCTATCTAGTAATATGTACTACACTTCAATTTTTTCAAAATTAACATCACAAGTTG